>NW_019394571.1:0-53433 GCF_000612105.2 Orussus abietinus | reverse complement strand
TACCTTTTCGATAGTAAAAAAGTAAAATATGCCGAAAATGCCGCTTTTCACTTTCCATATTTGAAAGGGTACCAACCAAAAACTACTGCGTAGAATCAATCAAACTTTTTCACAAGCAAGCCTTGCTAGATCAGTTGTCAAAATATATAATGATTATGCGGCTTAAGTGTGAAGTTGGCCGTGAAAAAAAAAAAAAAAATTAATAAAAATAAAGTCCTCCGTTGGGAAACAACGAAATTACTTTCCGAACAACCCAATACATCGCATTATCTGGCAAAACTCGCGTCCGATGAGGACAGGTGCGAAGTTTCCCAAAATCGGTCGATCAGTAATCATATCAGTTAATTTCGAGGATCCGAGTACTCTGCCTTTGTACAAACGAGCCCAATTTCTTTTCCCCGAAACTTTATTTCGGGGAACGTTATCGCGTAACCGAGAAAACACATTGCGTCACCTTACACGCCGTTGAAATTCCTGTTTTTGAGATTTACCGGTCCACCTCCCAAATATTCCGCTAAAAGGTAAAGAGAAACCGCCACGCGTTGAGGGATCGAATCGTGGAAATTGGTATCGCGTTTGAAAACCAGCGGGAACTTCTGTAGCCCCCTCACGGTGTACGTACATAAGCGGACACGAGATTTCTGTAGGGTTACGTGGCGACGTACACGTGGCAAGCGGCCATTCGTTTCTCCGTGCTCGGATCGCGTGATAGGCGTCGCCGAGGCTGCCATCGCAAATGATGTAAAAGGGTTTCGATCGCGTCAGCCGGTATCAAACGTTGCACCGCCCGCTGAATTTATTCTTGGAGCGTTTATTTCTCATTTTCAATTCCGGTTCCCAGGAGAAAGAAACGCACGCGTATATAAGGGCTGTCCGCGTGTGCGGTTAGAATAGATTTCGCTCCATTCGGGTCAACTTTCGAATGGCTGCAGCGCTCACTTTTATGAACGTTGGTGCCGGCACGGTGTAGTGATTCGGAAGCGTTGCTCCTTGCCACTAGGGATATTTGCTAATCGCGTTTAAGGTGAAGTGAAACACGTCGAGGAACTTGATCAACGTCGATAAAGACGATTTTCCTAAATGCCTACGTTGCCGACGTTCGTTTTTATATCGACAGCTGTGTCGAATTATATTGTGTATTGTACCAAATGGCATATTCCACCTGTCGTTTTGGTATAATAATTATGAAGAAATCGAAGTAAAACTCCAGAAATCCTCTGGGTTCATGCCTTCTGGGCCCTAATTGACTGCGGAGGGACCCCCTGCGCCATCTGTGATTTCCAGGTTAATTAAATTTTTACTCCGAGTCCTCGTATTGCCATCGTTTTAGCAAAGAAGCGCATACAACTCTTTTTTTGCCTTTATCCCGTTCAAATGCAAGTTTATAGATTACCAGAGGGTTCTAAATTGTCGTAAAATTGTCCTGACCCTTTCGATTCTCATATCAGAGCCTTCGATAATTGTATATTGATCGAAATATGAGAGCTCGACGCCATTTTGGTTCTGGTCTGGGCTGAGTTAAAAAATTTGTTTGAAATATCCAAATTTTGAATGTGTCAGGACAATTCTTAGATGATCAGGAGTGATGTCAAAGTTTTGGACAGTTTGGCCTAATACCCTTGAGAAAAAGTATTGTATTCGAATCGACTGATTTGAAGGATGTTTCACTTCACCTTAACGCTTATCGAATGGATATATTAGTACCGGTTAAAAGAAAAGAAGATAAGGATATATCAAAAGCTACAAAGGAGAGAGGGAAGGTAATCCTTTGAGAAGGAATAACGTCCTTGGGCTTTCCGTTGACCGCGACATCTATTTCCGACGAGATGAATCGCCGGATCGCTAAAGTACTTCTCGCGTCTACGGCTCTGATGAATTCGGCTAATCGCCTGTTTGCATTGGCTTTCGGAACCGTTTTTAAGGCGTACGTCCGACACGTGGCACCATTTCTCGGGCGCAGGTAAATTTATGACGTTGGTCCTTATTTATATTTCTGTATTTGAGCCCGTAATTGTGAAAGTGGTCCAAGTCGTGTATCTCTTGTTTCGAGATATTTAAAGGATTACAGTTGAATAAATGAAAAAATATATCTATATCATGTTACATTTTAATTTAGGATTTCATTAGTCTCGATTAATGAAAATTTATTATTAATGTGTCATTTTTGGTGAGTCTTATACGAAAATGTCGTTTTTAAGGTTTGAATTGACTTAGACCATTTTCAAAATTAACCGAATGACCTATAAATGACTTAATAAAAAACTACTAATTTTATTAAAAACCAAAATTTTAATGAAATGATTCATTTATATTTATTCATTGTTTTTAAATGTAATCCATTTTTATCATTTTAGACTTTTATCGTTATGAGTTTTAAGATTTCTTAAATGTCCTGAAAAACTGGAGGGATGTAGGGTAGTAAACATATCGTATCTTTATGTTTTTCTTCCGTTACTGGTATATTGGTGGTGTATAATGGAAGTAAGTTAATATTTCCATATATTTTTGGTCTTCCTCTTTTAAGTGAAAGATCCACAATGTTGAATTCCGAATTATCTAAAG
Source organism: Orussus abietinus (assembly GCF_000612105.2). Lineage (NCBI taxonomy): Eukaryota > Metazoa > Arthropoda > Insecta > Hymenoptera > Orussidae > Orussus > Orussus abietinus. The sequence continues at coordinate 50,871 of NW_019394571.1, read as the reverse complement.
AAGTTTTATGGAACATCTTATAAGGTGCATTTTTCAAGAATCTCATTTTTACTGTTTTTATCGTTGACTCCTCCTAACACAATGTAACGGTTCATTTTCCGCAAATTCACAAGAGTGAATTTACGTATTTAGTTAAACAAAATGTGTTGCCATCGTTATCATTATCGGCTGATTTGTAATAACTGATAAACTCATTTTTTTTTTTTAATATTTTTGACTTAGACCACTTTCATAATTAACATTAAATGAATTCCATGTAATGTTGAAATAACAAGCGCTACCTAACGGCTAATTTTTGTCAATATCGTAAGAATTAGATTGAATTAATTTAGTTTGAAGTAATGCGATGTGAAATAACTGATAAACTCATACATAACCTAAAACAATTTTTTTTTTTTTTTAATTTGGACTTAAACCACTTTCATAATTATGGGCTCATGTAGTTTCTTTTTAATTATCTCTCTGCGGAGAATTAAATTTCAATGCACTTTTCGTTGGGTTTCTAGGGTGGACGACCTGTACAGGTTCATTCAAGCTTGGGTTCCTGCCTTGTATGGCGAATTCGACGAGAACTTATGGCGCGAGCGAGGATACATTTTCTCGGACTCCGAGTCTCCGGATATGTCGCCCCATGACGGTGAACCCAGTGAACTCGCCGAAGAGGGTAAAACAGGACTCCGTGATGGGGACGACATCTCCCAATTGACCCGCGGATCCTGGGAGGTAAGTCGTTTTCTCATATACGATTTTGCATTCATCGAGATTAATAATCGCTCACTATTTCCTGTCATAACGAGGTATAAAAACATAGACGGCTCAGCTTATTGGATCGCAGCATAATATTGTCTGAAAATAAAACGTTGGAACTGCATTTTGTATCAGGAAGAAATCAATAACGATTTCTGGAATAACCTGCGTTAATTGGAACAGTCGTGGTACTACTTGATGTATATAAAGCTGGAATTGCCACTTTAGCACAATTCAATCAAATTTGTTGAAAAATTAATTGCTATTTTATTGCACAAGAAAGAAATTTTTTGCTTTTATACTTTTCCGAAAAATGGTGGCGATGTCACCTTTATATAAAGCTAGCACTGCCACAATAAAAAATAATTATTAAGTAAACGTTCATCGATGAATTATATACCGGAATTTATTGCTAATTAATTGCTCGCAGAAAAACCAAATTTCTATTTTTTTTTGCTCACCCCTAAAGGGGTGAATCACAACCCCTAGGGACGATCGCAGGACAGAAACATGAAAAACATGGGAGAATCGAACTATTTCTTCACGTGGAAATTAATTGCTAATTAATTGCTCCGAGCAGAACCTAATTTTTTGCACAACCCCTAAGGTGGTAGGCCAACCCTTCTTATGTCGCTCCAGCATGGCCACGTAAGAAATGGGAGAAACGAACTATTTCCTCGCGTGGGAATTAATTGCTAATTAATGTAGGTTTGAAAATTGTATCTTTACGAAGATATTGGTTCTTCTCGGAGCAATTAATTAGCAATTAATTTCCACGCGAAGAAATAGTTCGATTTTCCCATGTTTTTCATGTTTCTGTACAGCGATCAGCACTAGGGGTGGAGATTCACCCCTTTAGGGGTGAGCAAAAAAATTGAAATTTGGTTTTTCTGCGAGCAATTAATTAACAATAAATTCTGGTATATAATTCATCGATGAACATTTATTTAATAATTGTTTTTTATTGTGGCAGTGGTAGCTTTATATAAAGCTGACGTCGCCACCATTTTTCGGGAAAAGTATAAGAGGAAAAAATTTCTTTCTTGTGCATTAAAATAGCAATAAATTAGCAATAAATTTTGCAACAAATTTTATTGAATTGTGCTAAAGTGGCAATTCCAGCTTTATATACCCTATTGCTTGAATGGGTTAGGGCAAAAGGGGTATAAGTTCCAGATATTATTGGTCGTATTAAGCCCTTCATTGAATAATTCCAGTAACCGTGACTCTTTGTCACAATAAATATAATATACAAAATCATATCGTTCCAACGTTAATCGACAACGACATTCGGAACTTGGATAATTTCCGACAATTTCCTTCATTCGAAACGTCGGTAAAAGTTACAAAGACGTTGTTGCTTTGAATATAGAAAAGTTATTATGCCTTCTTATTCTTATACAGTAAAAATGGTGCGATCAGAAAATAAATTGAAACTGAGCGATGAAATAAAAGCAAGAGCGTTCGATCATTTTACGCCTCGTTACTCTGGTCGTTTTGTAATAGGTTTATCGTTTTATTTTCTCTGAAAAATTATGTATACCGACTCGGTCGTCATTTGTCATTTGAAAACGACGAGCGATGCACTCACGACTTCAGGCCGTCGAGGTATCGTTTTATATCGCTTCCGACATTCGTCGCGACTCGGAATCTCAAGTTCTCCTTTATCCCAACTTAACCTTGCTTCGGGTGAAAATAAACGTCACCAAGCGCGACCTTTCTACCTCTCGGTGCGCTTCGCATTGTCGTTGCCAGTTTGCCTTAACACTTTAACGACCGCTCATACAACATGTGTGTGATAGCCGGAACAACCGTTAACGACCGCTCACACAACATGTGTGTGAATTGTTGCTGTTTTTTGTTTTATGTTAACTTTTTCGTGAATTCAATAAAGTCCGTTAAAATTAATTCTTCAAAAATACTGCCGGCCCTTGGTGACGTTTGAATGCGTAGACGGGCGGTCGTTAAAGTGTTAACGGCGTTCACCACCAAAGTGGGGACGATGACTTCCACCGCTAGATGGCATTAGCATCGAATTCGGTGGGAGGTAACCAAAACGTACTTTCTCGCTCGGATGAGGGAGACGCGACGCACAATGGGCGATGTTTAGCAACGGGCGAAAAATGTGTGCTCATTTTGCACGTATAGGACTCACACAACGGCTAGACGCCTCTGGACTAGAGTTCGAAAATTCTCGGTAACATTAAATTGCAGAATGTAACTGTGAAACATACCGTAAGTTACCGGGAACATTGAGAATTTAAGAGAACGTTAATTTTGTTATTTATACTTTAGGTTTCTTCGTTTAGATAACTTTTTTTCTTTGCAATCAACTTCAAAGTTCAACCTAAAGAGTAATAATTACTATTAGAAAATATTGATTATAGGGTCGTATTTACCTCCAGCTAAAAATATTCACGTATGTACAACTTCACGGAAAATTCCATGCGATTTGTTTCAAACGAACTGATATTTCATTCTGCGACGAAGCGAATGGGAGGTTTTCATTGCCTACGGAGAACGTAAAACGGAAGTTCCCCTCTACGATGTTTCTCTATAGCTAATCGAAACCTCTCGTTCGCTCTGTTGAAAAATTCAAATTCTCATAATTTCTCGATAAAAAAGGCTTAGGAGAAATGACCGATAAATTACCAGGAATTTCTCTTCGTTTCTGACGTAACTTACTGGATTTAGAACTCTACTCTGGACTAGGCGCCGAAACGTGGGTGACCCCCGGCCGCCCGTACACGCCAGATGGACGCTCCGCCTACAGTCGGCAACGGTTGCTAAGGAATGCCCAAATTCCTCGCGAGAAACTTGAAAATCCTGAAAAAGGTGCTCCACGGGGACAACGATTTTGAGCGTATTTCTCAACCGATTGAGCTCAACGAGTGCTCGTTTTAAAGATATAATGTTGACGTGTGTTTATATGGAAGCGATTTTCGATCGAGCACCTCCTTCCTAGTTAAAAAGGCATTGAAATTATGTCGTTGCACTTTTTTATATGAAAATGACCACTTATCGAAAATCGCTCCCATATAAAACGTTTCATCTTCGATATGAGCATTCGTTAAGCTCGATCGGTTTAGAAACACGTTCGGAATCGTTGTCCCCGTGAGGCCCTGCAAAATCGCTAGAGTGGTGAGCGCCCTTAACGGCGTTCACCACCAAAGTGGGGACGATGACTCCCACCGCTAGATGGTATTAGCATCGAATTCGATGGGAGGTAACCAAAACGTACTTTCTNTTGCAGATATAAAAAAACACGTGTCTCTTAGATTTTTGTGTTCTTCAACATATATGAAAATCAATAAGATCGGGGGCGGACACTTGGGAATGTTCCCTTGTTAGAATTCAGTAACATCGGTGGGTAGTACTAATCTCGGTGACGGTAGAACCATCGAAGAATTATTGAAGACATGGGAAAGTATTCTACAGACAACAGACCGTGCAAACGTCTACAATGACGACTATTATTGTCGTTCCGTTCAATTCAGCCGTAGGGTGTAAACCATTGCGAAAACACATTCCAGAGAACGACTCGAATTTGCATCCATGATACCGTCCTTGGGTCTCATCTATAACGCGCGTAACTTTTATCGTGTTCCTATTTGGTGCAGCGGGAGTTTGTAAACCGTGATGACGACACGTTCCAGCAAGCGACTTAAATTTGCATACGCGGTATCTTTCTTGTGCCGTCATAGCCAAATATTGGGTTGTTCGGAAAGTAATTTCGTTTTTTTTTTTATGAAAATAAAAGACGATTTTTTTATAGCNGATATGAGCACTCGTTAAGCTCGATCGGTTTAGAAATACGTTCGGAATCGTTGTCCCCGTGAGGCCCTGTAAAATCGCTGGAGTGGTGAACGCCCTTAACCTTAGACGCCTGAATTTTCCAGAGGTGACGTTTGTTTTCTCGCGTTTCGCCATTTCGGTATATTACTCTTCCGGCATTTCTCCCGATCAATCGTTATTGCGACCGTAACGATTTCAATCTTGGTTGTGCGATTTTCTAAATGAAATGTTAATTACACCTCGAAATCTATGCGACCGGTGCTACCAATTTGGAAGAAAACTCGATTTGAAGTTGTATTTGAAAAAATAACATTTAGGAGTACCTGTACCTATAAAAGTTGCAACGATTAATTAGAAAGCAGAGAACGTAATAATGCTTTTCGACTCGTCACATTGGAATACTTTGAAAGCGGAAAAATTATTGTTCAATTGCTTCTCTGATTAACCAACTCGGCGAAAGATTTGAAATAAATCTTACAAGGCCATACCAACCGCTTGCAATCAACGGTCACTTTCAGTATGGAATTATAAAGTTATGCAATTATCGTAACTATCCGTCTATACATAGAAATGCACAGTTCCTTTATCGCCGGGTATTATTATAGATATCCGTTGTATCGTCAAGGCTACTGCAACGAGACATATAATTTAAGCAAAGCATACTTTTTATTAAATAAAGCATTAAGACTGCTAGAATTTACATTATATATTAATTTAAACCACAACGATGTGAATGAAATTAGAATTTCGTATTGCTTTTAGCACGTCCTAAAAAGGTTCTAATCAAATTTTAATGAATTAGAACGTTTACTTCAAATAATATTAATTTCCATAAGAATTCTTGAAACACCAAAAGAGCTCAAATTTGATCGTTTTCTCGAGGTACCATTGTCGCGCAACCAAGACCTCGGAGTGTCCCGCAAAGTTGACTTGTCGCGCCGATCCTCGTAGTCTTCCTACGGAACCAACCGAGAGCTCCGGCCGCATTAATTTCCGCATGCGGAATTCCGAAATCGTGTAGGAGTGGTCCTCCTTGAATTGTAAATCTCCGACACCGCGCCGGATCGCTCAGCGGCGCAAAAACTAGAACCGTAGTCCAAATCCCCAGAGGACGATCCGATTCGATCGAAAAGATTACCCCAATTTGATAAGTCCAGCCAGGAAATTCCGCGCATTTGGTCTCGATTCATCTGTCGGACGACGCGATTCGGGCGAGAGATCTTGACGGCATAAAATCGAGGATCGGCGCGCCGTTGCGTCCCTGTTTAAAAAGAGGAATTCCACTTGTTGACATTGGGGTACGTCTTCGCGTATACAGCTGATCAAGGCTCCGTACGTAAAGCTCTACAGCATCCTGACGACGACGAGCATCTCCGGCGACTCCGAGCAGCCCCAGGACCCCGAGGTACCCCTAAGTTCACTCTTGACAGGCACCCAAATTATACGGTGACAACCTAACAACTCGCCCGTGACACCCACTTGATATATATATATATATACATGTGTATATACTGGCACATCCTCTGCTCGCCCCCACTACTACCGTCCTACCACTACTATTGTTAACCCTACTATTCTCACCACTGCCGCCGCTCCCACGCAATTAAATGTCTGAATGGCTTATCTATAACTGACCTACGTCACTCCCGCCGCCTTGATTACGTTTTATGGCGGCAAAGAGAGGCGGAATCGCTCCTGGAACGATTGCTCTCGGCTGACGTGCGAATTTGGAAAGGTATCTCCCCACGGTGAAAGAGACGTCCTCAAAGGCCGAGCTCTAACCTGTTGGCGAGGGCACTCGTTTAAGGTGAAGTGAAACACGTCGAGGAACTTGGTCGACGTCGATAAAGAAGATTTTTCTAAATGCCTACGTTGCCGACGTTCGTTTTTATATTGACAGCTGGATCGAATTGTATTGGGTATTGTATCGAATGGCATACTACACCTGTCGTTTTCGTATAATAAATATCAAGAAGTAGAAGTAAAACTCTAGAAATCCTCTGGATTCAAGCTTTCTGGGGCCCTAATTGACTGCAGAGGGACACCCTATGCCATCTGTGATTTCTAGGTGAATTAAATTTTCACTCCGAGACCTCGTATTCCCATCGTTTTAGCAAAGAAGCGCATACAACACTTTTTTTGCCTTTATCCCGTTCAAATGCGAGTTTATCGATTACCAGAGTTTTCTAAATTGTCGTAAAATTGTCCTGATCCTTTCGATTCTCATATCAGAGCCTTCGATAATTGTATATTGATTGAAATATGAGAGCTCGACGCCATTTTGGTTCTGATCTGGGCTGAGTTATAAAATTTTGTTAAAAAATCCAAATTTTGAATGTGTCAGGACAATTCTTAGATGATCAGGAGCGATGTGTCAAAGTTTCGGACAGTTTGGTCTAATACCTTAAGGTGAAGTGAAACACCCTTCAAATCAGTCGATTCGAATACAACACTTTTTTTTAAGAGTATTAGACCACTGTCCGAAACTTTGACACATCACTCCTGATCGTCTAAGAATTGTCCTGACACATTCAAAATTTGGATTTTTCAAAACAATTTTTTTTACTCAGCTTAGACCAGAATCAAAATGGCGTCGAGCTCTGATATTTCGATCAATATACAATTATCGAAGGCTCCGATATTGAGAATCGAAAGGGTCAGGACAATTTTACGACAATTTAGAACACTCTGGTAATCGATAAACTCGCATTTGAACGGGATAAAGGCAAAAAAAGTGTTGTATGCGCTTCTATGCTAAAACGATGGGAATACGAGGTCTCGGAGTGAAAATTTAATTGACCTGGAAATCACAGATGGCGCAGGGGGTCCCTCTGCAGTCAATTAGGGCCCCAGAAAGCATGAATCCAGAGGATTTCTGGAGTTTTACTTCGATTTCTTTATAATTATTGTACGAAAACGACAGGTGGAATATGCCATTTGGTACAATACCCAATATAATTGGACCCAGCTGTCGATATAAAAACAAACGTCGGCAACGTAGGCATTTAGAAAAATCTTCTCTATCGACGTCGATCAAGTTCCTCGACGAGTTTCACTTCACCTTAACGCCTCGAATATGCCTCTCGAACCGAACTTTCAACGTGTACGCGAGTGTGGGCAAGTGGCCTCGCTTTTGCGATACCACTCGGTCAAATGACCTCTCTTTTCGCGCTCCTTTGACCGTTTAATGTCGCTCTCCAAAGCCCTTTCATGGGCGTCCCGGGTCCTCAAAGACCAAAAAACTCATTTCTCTACGTAAACATTTCACGCGTTTAGCGATGGCAATTCGTAGCGTGTAATTCAAGTCCCCGTTTTTGGGAAAGGTCTTGGCACGTTTCGTGAAATTTCATCTGCCGTGTCATTCGAATGAAAATTTTCTTCCGACTTTCTTCTGGAACGGGTATCATTTGGAATTATATACAGATCTTTGGGGGGGAGATACGTCTTTGAAGACTAATCCTGTTGTCGAAAAAGAGTAAAAGGACTCCGGAATTCTAGAAAATGTAATATCACGAGAGATCGATGGTTCTTCCTAAATAGGTATACGCGAGAAATCTGCGATATTTCGAACATGGGCTCTTAGGGAACTCAAATATGCAAAAAACGAAAGATTGTGCTATTCTCAACGTAATGAATATGTCCTTTTCAAAGTTGCACGTCGCATTTATTCATGCATTTACGAAAGCAATTGGAGGTACAGGCAGAAAAAGTTTTTTAATTTTAATCTTTAGGCTAAAGTATTAGGCTAGTTCGTAATTTATTATCTTTTTATTGTCCTCTAGAGAGAATCAATCCATTTGATTTTTAATTTTTGTAGCTCACAATATATTTGCAGCATATTCCAGTTACAATATGATTTGTTTGTAGAATAATCACGTCACAATCGCCAGTTGCTACAATGAAATCGCTTTATTTGGACCAGAAAGCACGAATCCAGAGGATTTCTGGAGTTTTACTTCGATTTCTTGATATTTATTGTATGAAAACGACAGGTGGAGTATGACATTTGGTACAATATCCAATATAATTCGACCCAGCTGTCAATATAAAAACGAACGTCGACAACGTAGGCATTTAGAAAAATCTTCTTTATCGACGTCGATCAGGTTCCTTCACCTTAAGGTGAAGTGAAACACGTCGAGGAACTTGATCGACGTCGATAAACAAGATTCTTCTAAATGCCTACGTTGCCGACGTTCGTTTTTATATTGACAGTTGGGTCGAATTATATTGGGTATTGTACCAAATGGCATATTCCACCTGCCGTTNGATGTGTCAAAGTTTTGGACAGTTTGGCCTAATACCCTTAAGAAAAAGTGTTGTATTCGAATCGACTGATTTGAAGGATGTTTCTCTTCACCTTAATATTACCTCTCCGAATGTGACCGAGATTTATCTCTCATTTTATGTCGACAAACAGTGCGTAGATTTAGTGTTATACTTGGTGATTTGTATCGCGGCGCCAAAGCTCGTCCATTCATTTTTGGACCGGCGACTCGAGCCAAGAGTAGCTTCTATTTCGATCCACCAGAGAATGACGTTCGCGAAGATGCTTCCATACCGTCGATAGAACCTGGTGGGCCTCCAAATAAGGTGCTCCAAACAGGATATTCGTTTCGGTTCTGTGAATCGTCGGCGATCGTTTCGCACACCGGAATGTCCGGTTCCTCCGTATTTCCGGTGAACTGTCAACCGAAAAGCTTTAATATACAGAGAATGTTTGGGCTCCATGCGGCTGCCAAAAGGAAACAGCTCTCATCCTCTCTCTGAAATTGATTCACGGGTTGGGTACTCTCCAAGTTATTCTCCGCGACGTTATAACGTTAGTTGTGTACAACGCATCGTTGGTTACCTTAAAAATTGCCGTACAATTGGCGTATTAAAAATTATAATTAAACATTTTAAGGTGAAGTGAAACACGTCGAGGAACTTGATCGACGTCGATAAAGAAGATTTTTCTAAATGCCTACGTTGCCGACGTTCGTTTTTATATCGACAGCTATACCGAATTATATTGGGTATTGTACCAAATGGCATACTCCGCCTGTCGTTTTCGTACAATAATTCTCAAGAAATCGAAGTCAAACTCTAGAAATCCTCTGGATTCGTGCTTTCTGGGGCCCTAATTGACTGCGGAGGGACCCCCTGCGCCATCTGTGATTTCCAGGTCAATTAAATTTTCACTCCGAGACCTCGTGTTCCCATCGTTTTAGCATAGAAGCGCATACAACACTTTTTTTGCCTCTATCCCGTTCAAATGCGAGTTTATCGATTACCAGAGTGTTCTAAATTCTCGTAAAATTGTCCTGACCCTTTCGATTCTCATATCAGAGCCTTCGATAATTGTATATTGATCGAAATATGAGAGCTCGATGCCATTTTGGTTCTTGTCTGGACTGAGTAAAAAAATTTTGTTGAAAAATCCAAATTTTCAATGTGTCAGGACAATTCTTAGATGATCAAGAGTGACGTGTCAAAGTTTCGGACAGTTTGTTCTAATACCCTTAAAAAAAAGTGTATTCGAATCGACTGATTTGGAGAGGGTTTCACTTCACCTTAATTAATGAAAACTTTGTGCGCGACCGTGATCCCCGTGCTCCGGGAATGACAAATAACGAAACTGAAATTTATTAATTGACAAGATGATAACGTGCATGGTCGCTCAAAGATTTAGTTACTCCAAAAAAATGGGACTTTTGGGTCTACTTGTAGGCTTTACACCCTATTGCCTAGAACCTTCGGAGAATGACGGCCTTTTCTTTTTTACACAGTGGACAGATAGGAACTCGGATGTCAATACCCCTGTCGATTAGGCACGCGGAATCGGACACGCTTCCCGCTTCCGTCCCGTACTTATTTCCTGGCAGACTACAAATAGATCGTCGCGTAGGTGGACCCTTCGTAATCGCTGCTTCGCAACATCCGGAAAAAATTGCCCGCGGACGTTTCCTCTTGAAATATAGCAATTGCATTTTCCCTAACACACGTGATCGTTTGCCCCGAGGTTGATTTGCCACGTGTACGAGTTCGCCATCCTTCTTTATCGATTAACATCCTGCCGACATAATAATTTAGCGACACGTGAATCGCCCGGAAAAAGAATATGCCAACGTTACGCGGTTCGCTGACTGCGAAAGTACTCCCCCAAAAAAATATTACTAACTTCTCAAATCGCGATCTTAAGGTGAAGTAAAACACGTCGAGGAACTCTATCGACGTCGATAAAGAAGATCTTTCTAAATGTATACGTTGCCGACGTTCATTTTTATATCGACAGCTGGGTCGAATTATATTGGGTATTGTACCAAATGGCATACTCCACCTTTCGTTTTCGTACAATATCAAGAAATCAAAGTAAAACTACAGAAATCCTCTGGATTCGTGCTTTCTGTGGTCCTAACTGATTGCAGAGGGACACCCTGCGCCATCTGTGATTTCCAGGTCAATTAAATTTTCACGCCGATACCTCGTATTCCCATCGTTTTGGCATACAAGCGCATACAACACTTTCTTTGCCTTTATCCCGTTCAAATGCGAGTTTACCGATTACCAGAGTGTTCTAAATTATCGTAAAGTTGTCCTGAACCTTTCGTTTCTCATATCACAGCCTTCGATAATTGTATATTGATCGAAATATGAGAGCTCGACGCCATTTTGATTCTGGACTGGGCTGTTACAATTTTTTTTCCAAAAATCCAAATTTTGAATGTGTCAGGACAATTCTTAGGTGATCAGGAGTGATGTGTCAATGTTTCGGACAGTTTGGTCTAATACCCTTAAAAAAAAGTGTTGTATTCGAATCGACTGATTTGAAGGGGGTTTCACTTCACCTTAAGAGGGTGTTAGCATGAGTCAGAGCTTTAGGAGTAAATATAGGTAATGTACGTTACATGGAACAAGATGAACCGTTTTTTTTTTCTCATTTCTAGAGGCGATTTACTCGTCTTGTGTATAGTGTAAGAGAATTTAAAAAAAGATGAAAATCCTTTGAAAATTGTTACAGGCAAAACTTAAAATTTATTATAACAAGCGTCTCTAAGGATTTAACGGTGGATGCGGCGTGTGTCCAAGAAGTCTGTCTATCAAATGTCCCGATTCCTTATCCCTTCTGTAGGAAAATTTTTAAAGGAGAGTCTCTTGAGTGTTAATATCGGTACAACTCAAACTTTATTATAACAAAATATGTGGATGTTCAGCGAAGGGATCAGCGTTGGATGCGACGAGTCTGCAAGAGCACTATACAACACTTTTTTTGCCTTTATCCCGTTCAAATGCGAGTTTACCGATTACCAGAGTGTTCTAAATTGTCGTAAAATTGTCCTGACCCTTTCGATTCTCATATCAGAGCCTTCGATAATTGTATATTGATCAAAATATGAGAGCTCGACGCCATGTTGGTTCTGGTCTGGACTGAGTTAAAAAAATTGTTTGAAAAATCCAAATTTTGAATGTGTCAAGACAATTCTTAGATGATCAGGAGTGATGTGTCAATGTTTCGGACAGTTTGGTCTAATACCCTTAAAAAATGTGTTGTATTCGAATCGACTGATTTGAAGGATGTTTCACCTCACCTTAATGGCGATCCTCGCTCGAAGAGGTTATTTACGCGCATATTTAGTGGTTGTACCCAATTTTTACGTTTTTCCTGCCACCTCGGTGCGTAAAAGCACGGAATTCCAAACAACAAATTCATCGAAACTCTTCGTTTTACTACGAAGCGAAGGTTAACCGAAAAATCGTTGGTTCGCATTAACTTTGAACGCGTGCCAAATTCTTACTCTCGACTGTCACGTGACCTGACTTTGAACATCCAGCAGGATATACCTAAATCCGTCGACACCAACATCACAGCTCCCTCCATGTGGGAGGAAAGAATTCTTCTCCCTCCTTTCCGTACTCTCTTTAAACTCTTGCCTCGTTTTAGAACGTTTGAACAATTAAACGTCAACAATGTTGTTACTCCTTTGAGTCGCCAAATGCGTCAGTAAGGTATTTTCAATGAATTTCTGGTTCTCTAAACTTAATTTACTCTATTATGTCGGTGTAGGTGAACCTCTCAGTTGGTGGACAAGTTTGCAACTTCAAGATGTGGCTCACATCGGAATAAAATTCGTTTGAATAGAGAACGAAGTTAACAGCCAAGAATATTAAATGATTATTTGAAATGATTAAATAACGATAAAACTGTAAATATTTTGTTTGGGTTACCGTTCGGAAAAAAGATTCCTATTTATAGTATGATTGAGCTAACTTCCTGCAATTATTGTCAATTACATTTTTTTACCGTTTTTTCACATATAATTAATCACAACAGTGCCGCGGGGTACCGTTCGTAACTAGGAATAAATTTGCATTTGCGCGAGTTTCGAGCAGCTGACAATGAGTAATAACTCGCGGCAATAAGAAATGGCTATGGTAAATTTCATATGATACCCGCTGCGAAATGAGTTAGAAACATTTACACTGAATCGCTATCGTTTTTCTTCCTGGTAGAAATCGCCATTCGTAATCAACGTTTTAATTAATTGGTCTAATACATGTTTTGCGCGCAGACCCCCAATCAAAGTAGAGTAACTATCAAAATGAATAATTTTTCAATTAGAATATAATGTTGTTCCAACCTTCTGAAAGTAAATAATTTAAGCCTCGACATTCGTGAAGTAGTCACAATTATTGTACGCGTTTTTGCATATACCCCCTATGTTGAATATACTTGACGTCTTCGTTGCGTCACTGTTATTTCCTGGTTAATAACAATTTTCCCGTTACCTTGCACAGTATTTTCTCAGCGAATATGTTGTTAAACCTGTTACTCTGCAAGCGTGTTAATTCGTTATATAATCTCATCGATTGCTCTTTCATCTTGCAACGTTTTTCTTGTTTTTCCACTTTCGTGAGTTGTTGATTACTATTTCTTCTCTATTAAGTTTGTGATTAATTTTTTATTCGCTCACCCTACCTTTCGGACGTAGATATGATAATTGACGTTTCGTCTTAAACTCGCATTGTTAATGGCCAGGGATTTGTTAAATTTTGTAAAAGTGAGGTCCACCGTATTTAGTCTTCCTGAAAAGATAAGGCCCTCTGTATCTTTTATTTCTTTTTCATCTTGCAACGTTTTTCTTGTTTTTTCACTTTCGTGTGTCGTTGATTACTATTTCTTCTCTATTAAGTTTGTGATTAATTTTTTATTCGCTCACCCTACCTTTCGGACGTAGATATGATAATTGACGTTTCGTCTTAAACCCGCGTTGTTAATGGCCAGGGATTTGTTAAATTTTTTAAAAGTGAGATCCACCGTATTAGTCTTCCAGAAAAGATAAGGCTCTCTGTATCTTTTATTTCTTTTTCATCTTGCAACGTTTTCCTTGTTTCTTCACTTTCGTGTGTCGTTGATTACTATTTCTTCTCTATTAAGTTTGTGATTAATTTTTTATCCGTTCACCCTACCTTTCGGACGTAGATATGATAATTGACGTTGCGTCTTAAACCCGCGTTGTTAATGGCCAGGGATTTGTTAAATTTTTTAAAAGTGAGATCCACCGTATTTAGTCTTCCAGAAAAGATTAGGCCCTCTGTATCTTTTATCTCTTTTTCAACGGCTAATCGGTACTCTTGTTAGATTTTTTTCTGCAATGTTTTCTCTTCATCGTTATGACACAAAAGTCTCTAACAATTTAACAAATTTTATTGTCTGTATCACCTCAGACATCTAAGTTGAATAGCAATGACTTCAGTTGAAACCAATTATTATAAAGTCGTTTATACGCACCAAAAAATGTTTAATTATATATTCTAGTTTAGAGGAGAATACTAACAATCGTGTAGTCGCGTATGTACTTACTTCATTCAACTGTTGTACACGTGCAAAAGATGTAACGACATAGTAATTTAACGAAAAAATAACTACTAAGATCGTTCATTCCCTTAAGGTGACGTGAAACCCCCTTCAAATCAGTCGATTCGAATACAACACTTTTTATTAAGGGTATTAAACCAAACTGTCCGAAACTTTGACACATCACTCCTGGTCATCTAAGAATTGTCCCGACACATTGAAAATTTGGATTTTTTAACAAAATTTTTTAACTCAGCCCAGACCAGAACCAAAATGGCGTCCAGCTCTCACATTTCGATCGATATACAATTATCGAAGGCTCTGATATGAGAATCGAAAGGGTCAAGACAATTTTACGACAATTTAGAACACTCTGGTAATCGATAAACTCGCATTTGAACGGGATAAAGGCAAAAAAAGTGTTGTATGCGCTTCCATGCCAAAATGATGGAAATACGAGGTCTCGGAGTGAAAATTTAATTCGCCTGGAAATCACAGATGGCGCAGGGGGTCCCTCTGCAGTCAATCAAGGCCCCAGGAAGCATGAATCCGGAGGATTTCTGGAGTTTTACTTCGATTTCTTTATAATTATTGTACGAAAACGACAGGTGGAGTATGCCATTTGGTACAATATCCAATATAATTGGGTGTAGCTGTCGATATAAAAACGAACGTCGGCAACGTAGGCATTTAGAAAAATCTTCTTTATCGAAGTCGACCAAGTTCCTCGACGTGTTTCACTTCACCTTAACGATCCTAGCAATTTCTCAATTTTACGGCTGAGATAATCTAATATTCCCTTCGGGATTAAAACGGCAATTTCCCGACGGGCAGTTTCCAATGAATATTACAACATCGTGCCTTTCGTATCCATACATTGTGTGAAAAAATCCAGGCAAATAGTTTTAAGGGAAACAAACGTATCGATGCAGATAGATTCTTGTAAACGATCCAAGGGGGAAATTGGGTGTGCATTGTATGTGCACTGTAACGAGGGGTGCATTGTAACGAGCCTATGAAATCTCTTTGTAGTCATTGTTACTTGCCAACGAAGGGTCGCAGAGTCAATAAGTCTTAACAGGTAATGGGCCCTAAATTTAAATGAACGGTCAGGGGATAATCCATGGTGCTACGTGACCTACCATCCGTAAACGCCACGAAGATCTTGGCGTCAAATTTTCCACTTGAAAATTTCAAGTAACGTCATAAGTCCGTCGTTCAAGTCCTTTCCTTGTGTAGGTTGAGACGTTTCGATGTCTTTTCTTCACTTTGTCTCATCTCGCATACCTCGTACGGAACTCTTCGTCATCCGAAAGATTAAGTCCGGATTTTCCACGGCTTATACCGAATCGATTCCTCTGTAGTTTTCCATTGGCTTTCTTTCAAAAGAAAGGAGCAGCGGCGAAAGCGACGGTAACGGTAGAAAAAATACGCACAGCTATTGGATTTTTCTCGAATATGAATTCCTATGCATGTCATACGTTGCAATAACGATGCTCGCGATGCGTGGCTCGGGATTTCAGACAGGACATGGATGGAAAGTCAATTTACGAACGAAAAGGACACCGATCCATGGAATATTTTCTCGAGTCGAAGATCGCTCCGGAACTATCTGGCCGGATCCAAATTACTCTTGATTAAGGTGATGTGAAAGTGGCGTTGAAAAGGTTTTGTTTATAAAACTTTTCTCCCAACTCGGTTTACCGAATAGTTTGGAACTTTACAACGTGAATAGGGAGACTATAAGGAAGGTCCTGAAAGTCATGAAATTTCAATTCTTTTCAAATTTGTTTATAGGTAGTTTAAAAATAGTTTATAAAAAATGAAATTTTGCGAGTTTCAGAACCTACCTTAGGGTCTCCATATTCACGTTTTAAAGTATGAAACGATTTCAGACACCCAGTTCGTAGAAAAGTTTTATGAACGATTGAGCTTTCGGATAGCACTTTCACACCCCCTTAAGGTGATGATGTGAAAGTGGCGTCGAAAAGGTTTTGTTTATAAAACTTTTCTCCCAACTCGGTTTACCGAATAGTTTGGAACTTTACAACGTGAATAGGGAGACTATAAGGAAAGTCCTGAAAGTCATGAAATTTCAATTCGTTTCAAATTTGTTTATAGGTAGTTTAAAAATAGTTTACAAAAAATGATTTTTTGCGAGTTTGAGGACCTACCTTAGGGTCTCCATATTCACGTTTTAAAGTATGAAACGATTTAAGACGCCCAGTTCGTAGAAAAGTTTTATGAACGATTGAGCTTTCGGATACCACTTTCACACCCCCTTAAGAAGAACTAGGACAGAGAATTACATCTAATTTTACACAATTCTTAGTCCCGTGTGCTGTGTGGAAGGTAAATTAATTGACCGTCGTGGAATTACCGATTTTGTGGGATGTGTAGGCGTCTCGAAGCCGTTGGGATTAAAGGCCCAATCGTGTTGTTTTTTCGGTGAATTTTCCTTGTCTTTGGAAAGAAGATTAAAAATTAGCTCGGATCCAATCATCGCGATTGAACCTACAATGAACAGCGAGGAGTAGTCTATGAATAGAGAAACCTCGGTCGAAGAATGTGATTTCGTATCGAACCAGTTTTCTGACTCTTGTCGGCGATCGTTATTTCTATTTGAAAATATTTCCGTGTGCAAATGTAAAACGCATGTCACTCAGGTAACTCGTTCCGTTCATTCGTTTCATCATTCGCGAATGAATGTGTGATTTAAAAATATACGTCTCCGATGATCAACGCTATGGTCACTTTGAATGGATCGAATTAACATCAAGCAGAGTACACGCTACTTGCTCGTGTTTCTACTTCCGTCTATGAACGCGCACTCGATCTAATTACGAATACAGAAACCAGGGCGTGTCCTACTTATTTTTTCTGCCTTGAGTTTGCGAGTTTAATATCCTCGGTCGGAAGATCCTGGCTATTCTTAACTTCGGCATTCACGCGTCTTTTCTTCTCTGACACGGACACACAAGAACGCGCGTCTGGTTTATATAAGGAAGGCACGTAGAAATATGCAACGCATTTTTCGCGATACGCCGAAGAATGAGCGTCTCGAATTTCTCCACGTCTAATGAAGTAGGGGAGACCGAGGTCAAAATTAATAATAATATTTCATGTTCGTTGGACCAAGCCTTCCGTTGTCATCGACATTTTTCGTCAAATGGCATAGGTGAGTAATCATTCCATGGGTTCAACATTTCTAATTTCTATTAAATTCGGGGAAACGAAATTAATTTATTCATGCCACGACATTGCATATCAAGTAGCTCGTCATATGTTTAATGCATTTAAAGTTAACATAACTTTGTGGTTATAATTATTTCAATCGATTGACAGAATATATTGGAGACAATTGTAACAAGTCAAGTTGATTTCGGTCATCCGCATTGCCGAAAAAAAAATTCGACCAAATTTATTTGCGGCAGACTTTTGAATATAAGACATGCCTTGTACGCGTAAAAAGGTTCATAAAGAGAATGGAAAATAAAATAGATTAATTTAACATTTACCGTTTGATCTGTATATTGGTTACAATTGGTTTTGCCAATTTTATATTCATTTCCGGACGAATCCCAAATTAATATTGTCTGCCGTACTTTTACGTATTTATCAACTTGTATTTCTTATCCTTAAATATTCATTGAATTTTGCAAATGAATTGCATTGCCCCGACAAGTGTCACAATTGTACCCTGTACGGGGAGCAATTATAACGAACACATTCTGTACATAAAATAAAATTGCCAATTTTCCATGAACTTAAAAGGCTTTAAAATTCTAAATTATCTTTCAATGGAAGGTTCGATTAATTCACGTACCCAGTTTCAGTCGTGAACATTCGTTACTGTTAATTACAGAATTAATAACGTAAAAATAGTTACAATTTACCCCGGTCCCCCCTACTTGGTTAAACATGCGGCATGAATTTTCAAGAAATTTTTTTTTTTTCGAGTTAAACCGATGTAAGCCATCTCGTCTACTTTTATTACCGTCCGTACTAAATTTGAATTAATGATTAATAACTAGTTCTGTACAGATTTTTCTGCTTCTTTATTCGCTAGGATACAGGCCTTTTCGATCTTTCCAATTGATTTATCCTTTGCCGTTCCTTTTTTCTTAAGGTGAAGTGAAACACGTCGAAGAACTTGGTCGACGTCGATAAAGAAGATTTTTCTAAATGCCTACGTTGCCGACGTTCGTTTTTATATTGATAGCTGGGTCGAATTATATTGGATATTGTACCAAATGTCATACTCCACCTGTCGTTTTCGTACAATAAATATAAAGAAATCGAAGTAAAGCTCCAGAAATCCTCTGGATTCGTGCTTTCTGGGTTCTTAATTGACTGCAGAGGGACCCCCTGCGCCATCTGTGATTTCCAGGTCAATTAAATTTTCACTCCGAGACCTCATATTTCCATCGTTTTGGCATAGAAGCGCATACAACACTTTTTTTTGCATTTATCCCGTTGAAATGCGAGTTTACCGATTACCAGAGTGTTCTAAATTATCGTAAAATTGTCCTGGACCTTTTGTTTCGCACATCAGAGCCTTCGATAATTGTATATTGATCGAAATATAAGAGCTCGACGCCATTTTGGTTCTGGTCTGGGCTAGTTAAAAAATGTTTTCCAATAATCCACATTTCGAATGTTTTAGGACAATTCTTAGATGATCAGGACTGATGTGTCAAAGTTTCGGACAGTTTGGTCTAATACCCGTAAAAAAAAGTGTTGTATTCGAATCAACTGATTTAAAGGGGGTTTCACTTCACCTTATGGTATTTCAAAGAGAATGAAAGCCATACGCGTGTACGCGCGGGACACGTTGTGCCCACAATTGCGTTAGGTATCCACGTGCCTACACGTGTACGCGTTCCGTAAAAGTGCGTGACGCGTTATCGCGGCGCCCCCTTCGACGCAGTGTTTGATACGTCACGATACACTCTCCTGCGGTCAGTATCTCTCAACCTTGTTGTTTCGGCACAAAATCGGTCACGTGTCCGGGGGGTTTAAATGTCACCTGTATTCGTTCGATACGCACGCGGGCGATTGCCGTTCTTTTTCTGGCATTCCGGGCGCGGCTCGAACCCCCACCAAAACCATATAAAACAGGATTGACTGGTCCTGTGATCTTTTGCGGTAAATACCTTGCCTGTCCAATTAAGAATTGTGTTAAGAACACGCTATTTTGGCGGGACTTGCAATTTTCCCTAAATTATATTATTGAAATTGAAATGCGCTTATTCGCCGGGACAGAAGGTAACAGGGCTTTGACTGCGCAAGGTTTCATGAAGTTCCTCTTGATGGAATTTCTAGGCGGATTTAATTCATTTTTCAAGTTTTTCTTATGTACAAGGTAATACGTGTACGTTTGTATATTATGAAAGGAGCCCATTCCGGAGAGTGAAACGATTTTTTTATTTTTGTTTTCTTTACAGTTAATTACTATTTACCCTTATCTTTGTGTATTACTAGTACATAACTCGCGTAAATGATTTCGTTAACGTTATTTAATTATAATTGATGTAAAAGAGGCTAATCAGCGACTATATTTCTGATTTGGTGAAGTTGATAGTAAAATCGCCATTATTATTTGTGTCTCATTCAAATTCTCTTTTCGCCGTTACTTTTCATGTACATGTACCTTTGGGATGTTAGTATTGAGATATTTTGGGTAAACGTCTTCGTTAGTGTTAATTAGTCTCAGTTAATTGGCATTTAAAGTAAAGTAAAAATAGTGGAAATTAAAAATAAAAACAATTCTGCCCAAAACACCTAGTATGGAAAGCGGAAGAACATTTGGTGAGAAAATAATTAAGAATAATTCGTAATATCTAATAATTCTCTTTAACTTAAAAGTTTCAATTTCAACGGAGGTGGCGGGCACACGTTAATTTTTATTGAATGTTATTTAAGTTAGAGTCGCGATTTCTTGCAGTATTTAGAAATGGAAATGGCAAATTGTACCAATTGAGCATTTATTAACGAATGTTTTTCTAACGTCATGAAGTTGTAAAGCGATATGGTTTTATGGTAATCAATCCAATTCATTTTTCCCTGCATTCCAGGATCGCTATGCTGATTGAAATCACGTATTGATATTTAAACGATTCAATATTAATTAAATCGCTCGGAACGCGATAAAAATTATATGATTTACTATAAATATTGGAATATTTCAGTCCGCCAACTCGAGCGATTCGTGTTGAAAACTCTATTAACGTTTACTTCTCTAGGAAATGAAAATTGTAAATAGATCGCCCACTTCGAAGTTTTACCGATCACTTGCGTTAAATACTCCAAGGTTCGTATTTTCCGCTATCGTTCTTCGAATCACTAACAGAGTCCGAAAATAATATTCCCAAAATAATTTCTGACTCCACGCTTCAGCGTAAAAACGCTCGGTGTTCGCAGCTGCATCTTCGTGCCGTGGTGCACCTGGGTCTAACGGAGCAATATTTGCTATTTAGATTCTTGATATCTCTTTTTCATCCCCTATCAATCAAATATATCAAAGCGTATGCCTTAAGGTGAAGTGAAACCCCCCTCAAATCAGTTGATTCGAATACAACACTTTTTTTTACGGGTATTAGACCAAACTGTCCGAAACTTTGACACATCACTCCTGATCATCTAAGAATTGTCCTGACACATTCAAAATTTGGGTTATTGGAAAAAATGTTTTAACTATCCCAGACCAGAACCAAAATGGCATCGAGATCTCATATTTCGATCAATATACAATTATCGAAGGCTCTGATACGAAAAACGAAAGGGTCAGGACAATTTTACGACAATTTAGAACACTCTGGTAATTGATAAACTCGCATTTGAACGGGATAAAGGCAAAAAAAGTGTTATATGCGCTTCTATGCTAAAACGATGGAAATACGAGGTCTCGGAGTGAAAATTTAATTGACCTGGAAATCACAGATGGCGCAGGGGGTCCCTCTGCAGTCAGTTAGGGCCCCAGAAAGCACGAACCCAGAGGATTTCTGGAGTTTTACTTCGATTTCTTGATATTTATTGTACGAAAACGACAGGTGGAGTATGCCATTTGGTACAATATCCAATATAATTCGACCCAGCTGTCGATATAAAAACGAACGTCGGCAACGTAGGCATTTAGAAAAATCTTCTTTATCGACGTCGACCAAATTGTTCGACGTGTTTCACTTCACCTTAAATACATAAATTAGCCGCATCGCGGAAAAACCGATACTTAATGCCAAGCCAAAGAGATGTGTTAAAAAAGGAGAAAAAATGTTTTCATTCGGAACAGTTGATGCCAAGAGATTTATTAGTTTGACACTCTTGAGAAAATTTTATACACGTATACTTGTACAAACCTATACACAAATACATGCTTGTTACGTCCACACTTTATGTTAACAATTATTTCTTACGCCGTGAGAAACTTCCATTTCGATCCACTCTGTCAAGAATTTCGAAAAAAACCCCTTCTGCTAAAATCTGCAACATATTATAGGCAGAAACGGCATTGACCTTTATCGTATTACGTACATCTCAGCCTTTACCGTCAGGATCTCTATCA
Organism: Orussus abietinus; assembly: GCF_000612105.2. Lineage (NCBI taxonomy): Eukaryota > Metazoa > Arthropoda > Insecta > Hymenoptera > Orussidae > Orussus > Orussus abietinus. Next base: position 28,927 of record NW_019394571.1, on the reverse strand, counting down.
CAAGATAAGCTTCGGATCCCGGGCCGAAAATCAATCCGGCACATAAATCTCCTCTTTTATTGACCTTATCGATCAAACGCGTAATAATCCCTCTTGATAATCAGCCCATTTAAGGTGAAGTGAAACACGTCGAGGAACTTGAACAACGTCGATAGAGAAGATTTTTCTAAACGCCTACGTTACCGACGTTCGTTTTTATATTGACAGCTGGGTCGAATTACATTGAATATTGTACCAAATGGCATAATCCACCTGTCATTTTCGTACAATAAATATTAAGAAATCGAAGTAAAACCCCAGAAATCCACTGGATTCAAGCTTTCTGGGGCCCTAATTGACTGCAGAGGGACCCCCTGCGCCATCTGTGATTTCCAGGTCAATTAAATTTTCACTCCGAGACCCCGTATTCCCATCGTTTTAGCATAGAAGCGCATACAACACTTTTTTTGCCTTTATCCCGTTCAAATGCGAGTTTATCGATTACCAGAGTGTTCTAAATTGTCGTGAAATTGTCCTGACCCTTTCGATTCTCATATCAGAGCCTTCGATAATTGTATATCGATCGAAATATGAGAGCTCGACGCCAGTTTGGTTCTGGTCTGGGCTGAGTTAAAAAAATTTGTTAAAAAATCCAAATTTTGAACGTGTCAAGACAATTCTTAGATGATCAGAAGTGATGTGTCAAAATTTCGGACAGTTTGGTCTAATACCCTTAAAAAAAAGTGTTGTATTCGAATCGACTGATTTGAAGGGTGTTTCACTTCACCTTAATTGTACGCAAATTGAATGACCCTACAAGCTTGAAGTCTTATAAATAAATTAACGAATTCTTCAATATGTAAAATGAATAAAGTCTGGTCGGTTCTTTACGAAAGTCCGTTCTCAAAATCCAATTCTTTATAAAAATTAACATCCTCGATGCGCGCTGTGTCGAAACGAAAGGTCGGTATGCATCTCACGGTGAACATCGTCGCTGGAAGCGCATCGCCTTGTCCCGCGACATTGCGGCTGGAATGACAAGAATGACGCGGAGCCTTTCCGATCCGGACGGCGACGCTGGAGTCGAAGAGCGCGGGAGGATCGGGCGTCGACTCCACGAGCGCATGTAAATTCCACGTCCGTTACCTTTTCCGATCGGATTCCCCGTAGCGCCGGGGGCGACGTGCGGGCGCGTCCGTCGATGCCCACCATGTGCTCTCCAGCAGGAGGGAGCGAGCGAGCGAGCCGGCGTGTTCACGTGCTGCGCGGCAGGCGATGCGCAGTAGGTCGCGCGAGCCACGCTGCTCTTATATGCGCTGCGCCCGAGCCCGGATCCCCAGTACGACTTTAGTCCTCGTGAAGTGAAGTTCGTTCACGGCAGGCTTCTCGACGTCTCGTTGGCGCCCCAGAGAACATCGAACGTTTCGTTTCGACTCGGTGACATCGAAATAGAACGCTGAATTGTAATCGGGCGATCGAACGAAAAAGTTTTTCATCGGAACGCAGAGAGTCTGTTTGCCGGGATTCTCTTCTCGCCCCGAACGAAGCACGAGGGGACTCGGTTCCGAGGGTCGGCTAGGACTTCGGACCGGTTTTCGAAAGACTTCGCTGTGGGAAAATAATCCGGGAGGGAGAATCCGCGGTATTTGTCAATTTGGCCCGCGGCCCATCGCGACTTGGCGACCACGGGAATTCGATACACGGAGAGTGCTCTCTCGCTCCGCCTCCGCCGGGAAGCTCGGAGTTCCAGAAAGATCCCGGCGGTGAACGAACCGAGAGTAGCGAAAGCTTCGAGCGACGACCGACGCGACCCACTGCCCCCGCGGAAGCATGTAAGCGCTTTGTCGACGTCGCCGAGAGAAATCCCGAGTACCGAGTCGCCGCCGAGCATAAGACTGATTGCCGTTGCTCGTTTTAATACTTATTTCGAAAACGGCTCCCGTACGCTTCGCCAAGATGCCCAAGGCCAGAAGCCTCAATCCGATCATCAAGATCACCAAGTTCCTCAAACAAAAGACAAAGGTAATTCGATGCCATTCGATGACTCGGTGAAAGCCTGAGCGAGAGCACACTTTTTTCTTATGCGATATAATATCGTGTCTTTGACTTATTCCTTTCCCAATTGCCCTGTACCCAAATCGTTACAAATCGTTTTTGCATTTACATCATCTAGGTTAGATCTTTATCCCTTCGACGGCATATGCTATATATTCGGGTATAAATAAATGTTTGTGGTCGAAAATAATTTTGGATGTTGGGACGAAAAGTATTGCTTATACAATTACAAGGTCAAGTATTTGCGTTGTTCCGCAAGTACGTATGATATCGCGTTATCGTAGTTGCAGGAATTCAACCCGACACAAAAGTGCAGTTCCGGGATATTATGACCGAAAAGTACTAATACATACTTATTCCGTTGTATCGTGCATGAGTAGTCGTGGAAGTTAGCGCGACGATCCTGTTGTTTGCCGTTTTAATTAATTTAAATTAATATTCCGGGCGGAAGACGGAACGCAAAACGAAACTGTATAAACGCGTAGTTTATAGAAATTGAGTACACTGGGAGACATCAATGCCCTCCCATCCTGCATAGGCAATACCGTATCTACAGGGGAGGCATTCATGTCGGCCATTGACACGTCCGATCGAAAGTAAAATCGTTAAAATCATTACATCGTGGGTAACCGGAAAAAAATAAACTTAACTTTCCGATCTTAATCCAACGGATCATTCAAACTGAATTTCGGTAAACAGCATAATGTCAATGCACGTCATTTTCGTGGAAATTAGCGCGACGATCCTGATGTTTGCCGTTTTAATTAATTTAAATTAATATTTTGGGCGGAAGACGGAACGCAAAACGAAATTGTATAAACGCGTAGTTTATAGAAATTGAGTACACTGAGAGATATCAATGCCCTCCCATCCTGCATAGGCAATACCGTATCTGCAGGGGAGGCATTCATGTCGACCATTGTACACGTCCAATCGAAAGTAAAATCGTTAAAATCATTACATCGCGGGTAACCGGAAAAAAATAAACTTAACTTTCAGATCTTAATCCAACGGATCATTCGAATTGAATTTCGGTAAATGGCACAATGTCAATGCACGTCATTTTCGTCATTCAGGACGAGCATCACATTTGCGTGATTTGAACGGTGCCTACATCATGAAATTAATTTTCATCCCGAGCAGAATATTCAAATATTTCCCTTCTCTATACGTACGCGTCTATTTAAATCTAAAGCACTAAAATATCTACGCCACCCTGTCTCTGACGCAAGCGACGCAACGGCTAAGGTGAAGTTATCCGCTCGGCGATAGCTAACATGGTCTAAAAGTTGACGGCGTTATTTATATTCAGTGAACTCTCGCATTAGGGTAATGTTCCTTTATCATCGCTTGCCTTGAAATCACCATGTATGATCTGCACTAATTTATGGATATCACGCACCCTCGATACGTGTCTTATTCATCAGGTGGCCGTTCACTTCGATATCGTTAAGGTGAAATGAAACACGTTGAGGAACTTGATCGACGTCGATAAAGAAGATTTTTGTAAATACGTACGTTGTCGACGTTTGTTCTCATATTGACAGCTGTGTCGAATTATATTGAGTATTGGACTAAATGGCATACTTCACCTTTCGTTTTCGTACAGTAATTATAAAAAAATCGAAGTAAAACTCCAGCAATCCTCTGGATTCATGGTTTCTGAGGCCCCAATTGACTGCAGGGGGACCCCCTGCGCCATCTGTGATTTCCGTGTCAACTAAATTTTCACTCCGAGACCTCATATTCCCATCGTTTTCGCATAGCAGCACATAAGACACTTTTTTGCCTTTATCCCGTTCAAATGTGAGTTTATCGATTACCAGAGTGTTCTAAATTGTCGTACAATTGTCCTCACCCTTTCCTTTCTCATATTAGAGCCTTCAACAATTGTATATTGATCGAAATATGAGAGCTCGACGCCATTTTGATTCCGGTCTGGGCTAAGTTAAAAAATTCTGTTTCCCTCCGTAAATCCGAATTTTACGAATCCCTACGAAAAAATCTAAATTTTGAAAATGTCAGGATAATTTCTAGGTGCTTACGAGTCACGTGTCAAAGCTTCAGACGGTTCGATCCAATACCCTTAAAAAAAACAATGTTTTGTTCGAGTCGACTGATTTAAGGGGGGTATCACTTCACCTTAACTCCAATATCGTTGATTCTGTCAAAAGTATCGGAGAAAGAAATTGTTATAGTTTGTGCGCTTCCCGGAGGCCACGAGAATCATTGCACTTTTCATAAACCGCGATTCCGTTATTTTTCTTGTCGTTCTATTTTAGCGCACTAACTTTGCACGTGAGAGCCTAGCTGCTTACGGTTTGGTAAAGGTGAAGTGAAACACGTCGAGGAACTTGATCGACGTCGATAAAGAAGATCTTTCTAAATTCCTACGTTGCCGACGTTCGTTTTTATATTGACAGCTGTGTAGAATTATATTCGGTATTGTACCAATTGGCATACTCCCCCTGTCGTTTTCGTACAATAATTATAAAGAAAGCGAAGTAAAACTCCAGAAATCCTCTGGATTCATGCTTTCTGGGGCCTTGATTGACTGCAGAGGGACCCCCTGTGCCATCTGTGATTTACAGGTCAATTAAATGTTCACTCCGAGACCTCGAATTCCCATCGTTTAAGCATAGAAGCGCATACAACACTTTTTTTGCCTTTATCCCGTTCAAATGCGAGTTTATCGATTACCAGAGTGTTCTAAGTTGTCGTAAAATTGTCCTGATCCTTTCGATTCTCATATCAGAGCCTTCGATAATTGTATATTGATCGAAATATGAGAGCTGGACGCCATTTTGGTTCTGGTCTGGGCTGTGTTAGAAAATTTTTTTAAAAAATCTAAATTTTGAATGTGTCAGGACAATTCTTAGATGATCAGGAGTGATGTGTCAAAGTTTCGGACAGTTTGGTCTAATACCCTTAATAAAAAGTGTTGTATTCGAATCGACTGATTTGAAGGGGGTTTCACTTCACCTTAAACCTCTCGCAATGCAAACGCCATCGCGGAAATGTATCTTCGTGCGGTGGAAATAGGGAACGACAATTACGTCAACGCGACTCGAGACAAGAACGTGTTTGAGGCGTTGTATCGAATTTCCCATTAACAAAAGAGACGAATCGTAATCGGCATAACGTCATACTCTTAATGCTTGTCGAGGTAATTTCACTGCAACTAGAAACACTCGGGATAAACCGGAATGGTCGTGCTGCAATTGTCGTAAAGAGGGAAATCCTACGGAAGATGTGAACAATGAAGTCGTGTCGAAAGAGATTAAGAGGAAAATTCTTGCATAAAACGGCGGGACAACAGAATCGTAACGAAAAGATAGGAGAACGCGTGCGTCAGTAAAGTCGTTAACCGAATTACGCGTAGGTTAAATATCCATAAAATCGAATGCTACGTGTGGATAACGAACGGCGAGTCCACGATTTTCGTGACCGACTCGGAAGAAGTCGAGGAAATCGCGATACCTGAAATGCTTCGCGGATCTAAGGTGAAGTGAAACACCCTTCAAATCAGTCAATTCGAATACAACGCTTTTTTTTTTTAAGAGTATTAGACCAAACTGTCCGAAACTCTGACACATCACTCCTGATCATCTAAGAATTGTCCTGATGCATTCAAAATGTGGATTTTTCAGACAAATTTTTTAACTCAGCCCAGACCAGAACCAAAATGGCGTCGAGCTCTGATATTTCGATCAATATACAATTATCGAAGGCTCTGGTTTGAGAATCGAAAGGGTCAGGACAATTTTACGACAATTTAGAACACTCTGGTAATCGATAAACTCGCATTTGAACGGGATAAAGGCAAAAAAAGTGTTGTATGCGCTTCTTTCCTAAAACGATGGTAATACGAGGTCTCGGAGTGAAGATTTATTTGACCTGGAAATCACAGATGGCGCAGGGAGTTCCTCTGCAATCAATTAGGGCCCCAGAAAGCATGAATTCAGAGGATTTCTAGAGTTTTACTTCGATTTCTTGATAATTATTGTACGAAAACGACAGGGGTAGTATGCCATTTGGTACAATGCCCAATATAATTCTACACAGCTGTCAATATAAAAACGAACGTCGGCAACGTAAGCATTTAGAAAAATCTTTACCGACGTCGATCAAGTTCCTCGACGTGTTTCACTTCACCTTAAGATGATAACGATAGGTGCTGAGAAATTTAATCGAGGTCGATAAATTAAAATGCATTGATACCCTTTTTGGTGGGAACGTCATTTTGAATACTCAAGTGGTAATATAAGCTGGCGCGTCCCGTTACCGACACTTGTATTTATATTAAAGTTTTTTACAGTCTACGTTGATAATTATACGAACTGAAGCGTTCCATATGTCATTTCGGTAAAGTAATGATAAAGTGATAGACGTAAAACTGTCGAAATCCCGCGAATTCATGATTGTTTATATTCTAACGGATCAACGTCGCTATTTGTGACGTTTAGCTGCAATTGAATTTCCCCTCTAAAAACACGTAGTAGCCTCGAGATAAGCCAGCATTCTCTTGCAATCGTTGGTGAAAGTATTTTCCATATTTTTCCATCTGACTGTAATACTTCAATTCTACGGTATTTTAAATTATCGAGTTAGGTCCTGAAACTCTTCATTTTCGATTCTAAGCCTCCAAGAAGGGTAAAACATCGAAAACGTGCACGGACCACGCCATGTTGGTTCTAGTCCATGATAAGTAAATAAATTTTTGTATGAAAAATGAAATCTCATGAGTTTCAGGACCCACTTTCGGGCCTCCATATTCACGCGGTAAAATTTAAAACGATGCACCCAATTCGAAGAATACTTTCCCAAAAGATTTGTCTTCTCAGATATATATAGGCTGACTCGTTCATCTCACCTTAATTCGTTATCGAATCGATTTTTTCCCGTTACATTAATTTTGCGATCATTTACCGCATCCTTAAATCTGATTATCCTCCGTAAAGTACATCGTACTCGAACATCTTACAATAGCCGCTTGTCATCTCTCTTGTCTTTTGTACACCTACGTAGCTTCTGAATTCCGTCCCATTCTAGTCGGGACTTGGAGTTTAAATTTTCTTCGGTAGGAGCCCTCTTGTGCATGTACATGGGATAAAAATACTTTACCCGACAAAGAGCAAGAACACGGAGTCCTAAGATGAGCGGGACACGTCGCGGTTAGCGATTACGTCAGATCGATGTATTATCAATCGCGAGCAAATGCCCTCGACCGAGATGGAAGACCTTGATGAAATCGAAGGCGCAAGGTTCCCTCGAAATCGGACGCGTATCGTTCTAGGCATCGTACGGGAATATTGGAATCATAAACCTGAAGATTGAGGTTTATAAATGAAACAAAAACCAATCTATGTTTAATGCGTATAGAGAGAGAGTCTGGCCTGTGTTTAGTGGAGGGTTTTCGGTAACAATAAGAACCGTTGTTTGGATTAAGGTGAAGTGAAACACGTCGAGGAACTTGGTCGACGTCGATAAAGAAGATTTTTCTAAATGCCTACGTTGCCGACGTTCGTTTTTATATTGACAGCTAGGTCGAATTATATTGAATATTGTACCAAATGTCATACTCCACCTGTCGTTTTCGTATAATAAATATAAAGAAATCGAAGTAAAGCTCCAGAAATCCTCTGGGTTCGTGCTTTCTGGGGCCCTAACTGACTGCAGAGGGACCCCCTGCGCCATCTGTGATTTCCAGATCAATTAAATTTTCACTCCGAGACCTCGTATTTCCATCGTTTTAGCATAGAAGCGCATACAACACTTTTTATGCCTTTATCCCGTTCAAATGCAAGTTTATCGATTACCAGAGTGTTCTAAATTGTCGTAAAATTGTCCTGACCCTTTCGTTTTTCGTATCAGAGCCTTCGATAATTGTATATTGATCGAAATATCAGAGCTCGACCCCATTTTGGTTCTGGTCTGGGCTAGTTAAAAAATTTTTTCCAATAATCCAAATTTTGAATGTGTCAGGACAATTCTTAGATGATCAGGAGTGATGTGTCAAAGTTTCGGACAGTTTGGTCTAATACCCGTAAAAAAAAGTGTTGTATTCGAATCAACTGATTTGAGGGGGGTTTCACTTCACCTTAAGAGGCGACGCAGAGTCGCACCTCTACAAAGAGGGTCCAGAGAAAGAATTTAGTCATCACTGGTCCTGACCGAGATTAGCAGTTGCCCTTTTGTGGTTAGTTCGCTAGAGTGATTGGAGATGTAAAGATGGGTCCTCCGAGCGTTAAATAAAGAATAAAGTCTTTGTTAAATTAAATACAATAAAGTGTATCATTCTCACATCCCATTTTGGAACATATGTGTGCGACTAGCCGTTGAAAAGTCCTCTCTCTGCGCTCGTAGACGAGGCAGCGGGTAATCGATCGTTTGCCCGAGATTATTACGCACGCTCGGAGAATCGTGCGAGAACGCACGTACTGTGAAATCCGGCGGGGCTCTCTACGCGCTGTACGTGGCATTCGACGGAAAAACGAAGGAATCTCGAACGTAGTTTCATAATGCAAATATATATTCCAGTTTCGCAGTGACGCACAAAGTCAATTCGGACTTCGAGCAAATCGGTCAGCTTTACGCTCGACGTTGACGAAAAGATATGGAAAAAGAACGAAAGGCGCGAGGGCGCGAGAAGAACGGACAGAGAGTAGATTGTTTACCCGAAATGAAAATGAAATGAAATTTGTGCTATACTTTGAATCCGCGGAACTTAAAGCCATATTTTCATCCTATTACACTCTTCTAATCCTACTTTCGTACCTTTGTTCCTCCACTTCGTACGAATTAACAAGGAAGGTATCCCAGGTCGATCTCTCCGATTTGATTTATTTTATAATATGTTACAGTAGACTAAAAACTAAGCGACACGTTTTTTTTTTTTTTTTTTTCATTAAACACTTTAAGGAGGTGAAACTACCATCCGAAGTAAGGCCTGTGAGGGGTGGCTCAACCCTTAAATTTTTTTTTTAATTGATAATATTATATTTTTCATTTCTCGTTATGAGAAAGCTTTTCCAGGTGGATTGGTTAAGAAATATTTTTCTTGTGGTTGAAACTGCCAAATCGCCCCTTGACATGCCTTACTTTGGATGGTGGTTTCACCCCCTTGAAGTGTTTAATGGCAGATAAAAAAAATACGTGTCGCTTAGGTTTTAGTCTACTATAAGATATTATAAAAGAAATCAAATCGGAGAGATCGACCTGGGATACCTTCCTTGCAAGTCTTACTTTAGATCTCTAAGCGGAAGAAATGGAAATATCGTCGAATTTACTCTTCTTCATATCGGCTTAAAACCCGTTTCAACTAGGCGTACAATTAGGGGCTCTATGTACGATCAAAATCTCGACTCAGGGAAAAGATCAATTGCGGAAAAGTTTTGTCTGATAGATGTTGATATAGAAGAAGAACCGATGTATTGGGCGAGAGCAATCGTACATAAAGCTTTTCTTTGAGAGACACATTTGGACTGACTACGAGCTTTAATTGTATCTGTCCGGATGGAAGAAAGGGGACGATAAAAGGAATCTTAGGATAACTCCGGAATCAAAAACGGTTGAAGAAATTTTACTAACCTAATGTATAAATAAAATATATGCATACTCGCGAAGTCAAATTATTCCAAAAACCCCACAAAGGCTCGACGTGATTTATTCACAATGCTTTTTACAGGTTGAATTGTGAACAAACCAAACAGGTAAAATAGTTCCACCTGTAGTATATCGTTACTGCTACTATGCAGATTATAAAGAAATGAAAATTCACCATTGTCATTATTTTGTATTTATATTGATCGCGTACATTTAAGTGTACATGATTTCAAATAAAATATTTGTTGAAAATAAATGCTATTAAACATAAGCGACGTTTATACTTGTATGTACATAGTGAAGCTCTTTTATTAATGCCCAACAAATACAATCCATTTTATTTAATAAGAATGACATTTATTGTAATAGAATATTTCATTCACCTGAAGTTTTTATGTATACTTATGCAAATTTTCATTTAAAAACATTCGTCAAATTCCACTTTGTTGATGCAAGAATACATATCGTTTATGTTTAAGGCTTTTATTTAAAACAAATAGTTTAATCAAAATCATGTACACCATTAAATAGTGTGAAGCACTATATTTTTTTCCAACGATCCAATATAATTACAAACTAAGTACTATGATCAACTTTCCTTTTTTTATTGTAATCTTTATAGTAGCAGCAATGATATACCTAGAGTAAAAGTTTTGCTTGTTTGGCTTGTTTATAATTCAATACGAAAAAGCATTAAAAAATTACGTCAAACCTACGTACCACCTTTAGAAAGTGGTACAATAGAATAAATGTCTTGAAGATTCAAAGAATTTCGACGTGAAATAGAGAGGAAAAAAAAGAACGATCTCTGTTTTAGCGTAGTAGGATAAAAATAGCATACTTCCGTCTTTGATACACATTTTCTCATTTATCGGGACGCAATGACAAAAATATTCCCAGTGAAACTTATATGGAACACGATAGGGAACTATTTTTACCGAGACTTTTTCCGTGCATTGTACTTCCTTAAAACGAATGTTGTCCTTGTCTGGGCGGATAGAAAGTGCAATGAAATTTTTTTTTTTTTTTTTTGTAACGTGCCGATAAATCGGGCAACTTATGTTCTATCAGATATTTATCACTAAACCTGTACACGGCATGGGAATAAGGACCTTGGGAATTTGCAGAGATGATGACAATTGCGGTGATTTGACATCGAGATATATTGAACATAAGTCGGTTTTTGTTTGTCACGAGGGAAGGGAGGGGCTTCTTTGGCATAGATTTGCTCGTTGTTTTTCTGTGATATCCTGATTGCGATTCGATTCAAGATCTAGTCTATTGAGAATTCTGTATCATGAAGTTCGATAGCGTTTCGTATTCACTCTTTTTTTATACTCGAATAATTTAACGCTGATAAACTGAAGTCGTATTAAAAACGAAATTAAGGTGAAATTTAAACAGTAATTAACACTAACGTTAAATTCAACAGATTACCAGAAACTTATTAGTTTTTTGTGCTGGTGATGAACTTTCTCTTTCAAAATTCATCAACAATTGCTTTGTACCTCTGCATATGTTTAGAAGTTATCCTTTTACCTTTTACTACTTATAACGTTATCAAAAGTAGGCATAAAATCTATTACAGCATTAAAGCATGAAAGCCATTAATATTGCTTCCGTACTCTCCATGACTTGTTAATTTGTTTCAAAGATTTATGTGACGTTTCCGACTCTTTTAAGGTGAAGTGAAACACCCTTCAAATCAGTCGATTCGAATACAACACTTTTTTTTAAGGGTATTAGACCAAACTGTCCAAAACTTTGACACATCACTCCTAATCATCTAAGAATTGTCCCGACACATTGAAAATTTGGATTTTTTAACAAAATTTTTTAACTCAGCCCAGACCAGAACCAAAATGACGTCGAGCTCTCATATTTCGATCAATATACAATTATCGAAGGCTCTGATATGAGAATCGATAAACTTGCATTTGAACGGGATAAAGGCAAAAAAAGTGTTGTATGCGCTTCTATGCTAAAACGATGGTAATACGAGGTCTCGGAGTGAAAATTTAATTGACCTGGAAATCACAGATGGCGCAGGGGGTCCCTCTGCAGTCAATTGGGACCTCAGAAAGCCTGAATCCCGAGGATTTCTGGAGTTTTACTTCGATTTCTTGATATTTATTGTACGAAAACGACAGGTGTAGTATGCCATTTAGTACAATATTCAATGTAATTCGACACAGCTGTCAATATAAAAACGAACGTCGGCAACGTAGGCATTTAGAAAAATCTTCTTTATCGACGTCGATCAAGTTCCTCGACGTGTTTCACTTCACCTTAATCCTTCTACAAGTTGGCAGTCTGAGCATTTCTGTTCCAAAATTGACAGAATTTTCACTTGGCAGTTGCTGTTATCGAGAGAAATTTCAAAGCTGACCGGCAAATTTGAGTATTGCATGATGTTTCGTATCTTGACACCATTGATTGTTACATCCCCTTGAATTGATGCCTTTATCCTTTTATTCTTTAGTTTTTCAACCGAAGGTTGCGGGGTGAACGACCTGTTCTCTGGTGGAAAAAAAAAAATATTTGATCGAGTAATTTGTACCATTTGAAGGCATCCGCGTAATAATTGCAATCATTCGAAAGTGAAAACAGCAATTCTTACGACTGTCCTGACAGTACGTTAAACAAGTGTTAAATAACTGTTTCTATATTTGACTTACACTGCAGATCCAATTAAAGCAATACAAATATTTGAAAGCATTGACACTTTAATAAACGACCGGTAGAGTCGTTTTTCATTGAGCTTTTACGCGGATATTTAGCCGATAGAACATAGTTCTTTCTGTCTCCTGTCACTATGAAAATATCTAGGCAAAAAATATCGATTTGAATCGAAACTTTGCTAGTACGACGTAATAATTAAGGTTCCTCCTCTAATAATTGTCTCTATTAATTAAACATGCGTACGCTATTCTACAACGCGTATGCGCATGTGTGTACACTCGCACATCAGAAATTATAACACTTATATCTATTTATCAAAATTGTCCTCGTTTCATTGATAGCTTCTTTTTACAGGAAGTTTTCCTACTTTCCTTTAAGGTGAAGTGAAACATCCTTCAAATCAGTCGATTCGAATTGCTTGGCCAAATTGTCCAAAACTTTGACACATCACTCCTGATCAGCTAAGAATTGTCCTGACACATTAAAAATTTGGATCTTTCAAACAAATTTTTTATCTCGGTCCGGACCAGAACCAAAATGGCGTCGAGCTCTCATATTTTGATCGATATACAATTATCGAAGGCTCTGATATGAGAATCGAAAGGGTCAGGACAATTTTACGACAATTTAGAACACCCTGGTAATCGATAAACTCGCATTTGAACGGGATAAAGGCAAAAAAAGTGTTGTATGCGCTTCTATGCCTAAACGATGGAAATACGAGGTTTCGGAGTGAAAATTTAATTGACCTGGAAATCATAGATGGCGCAGGGGGTCCCTCTGCAGTCAGTTAGGGCCCCAGAAAGCACGAATCCAGAGGATTTCTGGAGTTTTACTTCGATTTCTTGATATTTATTGTACGAAAACGATAGGTGGAGTATGACATTTGGTACAATATCCAATATAATTGGACCCAGCTGTCGATATAAAAACGAACGTCGACAACGTAGGCATTTCGAAAAATCTTCTTTATCCACGTCGACCAAGTTCCTCGACGTGTTTCACTTCACCTTAACGCGCCGAATAATTTCCGGGATCGTCCTCTACGATACATTACACAAGGAAATGGTCCGCACTTGGTAATAAATTGCGATCTGAAATTGCAAATCTACCTCCGTCGATGTCAAGTGTTTTGGTAAATATTGGGCATTCTTTCAAACCAACTTGTTTTATAAACATTAACCATTTCTCTTACGTTATAATTTATTTATGCTGTAGAATAACGCGTATCTAAACATTCCTGGTACAATAGATCATTTTCACTGCAATCGCAATTGATTCCTTTAGTCCCATTTATTTCGACAATTCTACATAACCAAACATTTGGGGCTGACTGATTTAACTGTAGGTTTCGATGCACTTGTGCTACAATTACTTTAGATCTTTGATCAGATATATAATGCTATATTATATTGAATGTTCGTTTCTTGCGTGAAATGAACGCAAAAACAAGATAATGGATTCCGGAAAACAGTCGGATGTATCTTTTCGTGTACCATTTTTGTTTATCCATCCGTATCTGGTTCAATCACTCCCCAAATATCCGTAGTCGAATTCATAAAGATTTTTCTTAGAGAATTTGTGTTTGCAAAATAGATACTTGTACATACTTCAAAGAATGATCAAACGATATCTCTCTTGCTAATTATTACTTCGAAAGCGTACTTTAATGATTCTCGGAAGGAAATTTCATAATATGTATTGATACGATAACAAAGGTTCAAAGTTTCTTATACTAGCGATGTATCGATCACACGTCCATTTGTACGCAGCTGGACCTACTAAAAAAGATGTTTATAAAATGGAACATTATGAGTAGGAAATTTTGTCAGTTCGGTCGATAATACTTTGTTTTTAGTGCAATTTCTCTGAGACGGTTATGTCAATAATTTAAAGGAATCACCCTTTTTAATCAACCTTGACTTATTTATCGATGTATCGTGAAAACAAAATTGACACTAAATATATATTTACATCTCTAACATTTTATTAATTTAAAAAAATATCACCCCGTAATTATTTAATTTAAAAATTCACACTTATTAATCAACAATTACTTATTTATCGATGTATCGTTAAAGAAAAAAACGACAGTAAATGTATATTTACAGCTCTAACATGTAATTTAAGACATTTTTAAACGCGTTCCGTTTTCGCGATCGGGGGGTAATCCTTCTCTGTATGAAAATAATCAAGGGCAAGAGTGCAATTTCAGAAGTAGCTTAATCTTGGGACTTATCAACTGCGATAAGGTGACCAACGAAGATGAATCAATTCTAAATTTGCAGCCTTGAATTCTCATACGTTACTAATGTTCGTTCACGGATTCAAATGAAAATCACATCCTGCACATGTAATAAACCGTAACGTTGACGACACTGGACACTTCCTGTACAGAGAATAATTTGTGCAAACGGATTTAGAATTCATCTATTGTTCGCTTGTCTTTCCCGCGGCTGTTAATTTCATTCTCCACGGTACCGCATAAAAACGTTATCAGGTACCGACACGTGTTCACGCATAAGGTGATTACAAAAACTAAGATAATTTCAAATCTAGAACACGGGTCCTATCTTTTGACTTCCAATTACCGGGGATATTATTTTGAGCAATGATTACGCCATCGAGGTTGCGATGCTCTCAAAATGAAAAATCATCGACCGTAAGTTTGGAGAAACGCGACATGATGCATAAATCTGTAATCGTATTCCTTGATGGATCACTAGAGAGTTTTATCGAAATAATATATAACGAAAAATCATTTCTTTACCTTTTAACCCTCTAATTACAAAACGTCGCTATAGTGGCTTCCTCATGACCGACATTTTTTTTTACGAATCGCCACTATAGTGGCCCCCTTCATTCCCATGTATTCATAGCGACAAACGAATATCCTATTCATAAAAAATATATGCACTCCGCGTATATATCTCTCTGTACAGGTGGTACATCTCCACGTCCGACTCCGCCCTAATTAAAGGGTCAATAACACCATGTCCCTTACAAGGAAACATTCCCAAGTGTCCGCCCCCGATCTTATTGATTTTCATATATGTTGAAGAACACAACAATCTAAGAGACACGTGTTTTTTTTTATATCTGCAATGGTGCACATTTAAGGGGTGAAACAACCCCCCAAAGTTTGGGGAAAATTCGATTTTTATAACAATTTTCGTAGAAGCAATGGAGGGATTTCGACGAAACTTGGTATAAGCGTATTTTGTATAAGGATGGTGAAAACACAATATTGTCCAGCAATGCTACACCCCCCCAAAGAGGAGAACTACCCTTCAAGCGACATTTTTTTGTAATATCTATTAAACAAGCATTCCTACTTGAGTCCCACTTACGCGATGTGATTACTCACAAAAAATGAAGAAATACGTGTTTTTGGCTTTTTGCCAATAAACATTTACACATCGGTTGTAAACAATGAATGTAGGTGGTATACGGGTATATTTCGACTAGCTATTTTGGGCTTAGGTGTGGAGGGTGATGGTGTGTAGCCCGGTTTGTTGTGTTTCGTCCCGGGTCTGCCTGTGTGTGGACTCGTCAGTAGGGCTATCAGGTAGACCCTGCCTTAGACACCGAAAAATCTCTCCTGAGCGGGATTTGAACCCGAGAGACTACATGGTATGAGCGGTGAGTGTAACCGCTGGGCTATCGAAGGCCCGTGTCGAAGGAAGAACTTCTAATATATATATGCTATGACCGCCACACTATATTGGATTATATCGTGATCAATTCATTGTACATAAATCTTGTAAACGTGCTTATTCCTCAAAATGTCCTTGGTTTTCATAGCATGCAATTATTTATAAATAAATTTAAAAAAAAGTTTAAGAGACTAAAATAGTTTCGCAACAGATCCGATGACGCAGTCATCACCCGTTTCCAAATAGTAATACAATCTCCTTGGTGAAAAGGTAAAATTGGTCACGATATAACCCAATAAAGCTACTTGGAATATACCCGTATACCACCTACATTCATTGTTTACAACCGATGTGTAAATGTTTATTGGTAAAAAGTAAAAAACACGGATTCTTCATTTTTTGTGAGCAATCACATCGCGTAAGTGGAACTTAAGTAGGAGTCCTTGTTTATTAGATATTATAAAAAAATGTCGCCTGAAGGGTAGTTCACCCGCTTGGGGGGGGTGTAGCATTGCTGGACAATATTGTGTTTTCACCGTCCTTATACGGAATACGTTTATACCAAGTTTCGTCGAAATCCCTCCACTGCTTCTACGAAAATTGTTATAAAAACTGAATTTTCGCCAAACTTTGGGGGGTTGTTTCACCCCTTAAATGTGGACCATTGCAGATATAAAAAAACACGTGTCTCTTAGATTTGTGTGTTCTTCAACATATATGGAAATCAATAAGATCGGGGGCGGACACTTGGGAATGTTTCCTTGTTAGAAGTCACGTATTCACGTATCGATATCTTTCAAGTCTTATTTGATTTTTCCGGCATAACTTAATCTACCACTTTTTTTGTAACTACTTTGCTCACAAATTTACCATTTTAATTTATGCACATTTATTTAAGTTGTGAATTTATAAATAGATAGTCAATATCAGAAGGTTAATATTTGCAAATGTCCCGTTGCGTCAGTTTCTTCTTGCCCTAAAAGAAAAATTGCTACAGGGTTAATCCGTAACACATATTCTAATGTCATCGTCAGATTAGTCTACACGTTTTCGTGTTACAAATCATGAATTCCATCTACGGAAATCCTTTACGAGGCAGACTTTATATTTTAAATTGACCAACTTCCCCTCTTCCCGATGCACCTTTTGCGTGATCTAGGGTGCCTTTTCGCATTACGCTCGCGGAGCATATTATCAATTACTGTCAAAGGATCGCCGCATTTGTAAACAAGACAAGCCGGACAGCTGTGCAAAGCGCAATTTTCCACAAAGCGAAGAAATAGAGATGACCGGACTCTCTCGTGGGTCTTGGCAATGATCATGTCGTCGATGCGTCTTTTATCGATTCCGGTCAACCGGCAACGCTAAATAATGACAGGCAATAAAATTGCAGCGACGCATTTTTTTCCTATATCAGCTGGGAAGAAAACCGAAGAGGGTAGAGGAGGTTTCGAGGCGATACGATGTCCAACGGGGAATTATTAAGTTGTTTTCATCGACGGGTTAGGTGGGGATACCTAAGGGTCAATGCGAAACTCTCGCGATAGCCTTACCAACCGACGTGTCGCATCGGCAAACAGAAAATCGGTTTCCTTATCACGGGTCATCGTGCAGGCTATCGCGAAAGACGTATTATTTTTTTTTTTTTTAAGCCCGCCCGATTAACGTATCGAGGAAATATTAAAGGAAGCGAAACGTCATACCTTCTTTCTCTCTCTTTATTGACAGTCGAACGGGAGAGCTTGATTGATACTTTGTTGTTCGCCGGGAGAAAATAAATTACAACGCTATCTAGTCAATGCCGTCTATAAAAACGTCGCTCGGCATCACCGGAATAAGGACTCGGGTGATAAAAAAAAAAAAGAGCTAAAAAAGTAGTTGACTGAAATTAGAGCTTCCGTCAACACCCAAGGAGCGCCTCCACGAACAGGTCGACTCTCTCATCGCTTTGGCACGCGATATTGGTCGTGTAAAAATTCAGCGTTTAATTAGTACCCGCGATATAGTTGGCGAGTGTTTGCTCAGAGTTGGACGGTTTCCCTTTACCTGGTTGTTACGAGTGACGTCATTTGCTCACGTCGATTGACTTCCGGCCAAATGTAAGAGATGCCGTCGTGGGTCTCGCGATCGTCAGGCCGAGAAACAAACGAATTTGCGTAGGAGGGTATCTGGCTGAGACACGAGGGCTAATCGTGACGATGTCGCGCGATTAAGAGGATATGAAAGGTGCTGAGAAATTTAATCGACGTCGATAAAATCAAATTCATCTATACCCTTTTTGGCGGTAATGCCGTTTTGAATACCCAAGTTGGAACATGAGCTGGCGCGTCCCATTACCGACATTTTATAGTTATGTTGAAGTCTTTTACAGTACACGTTGAGAATTATACGAACCGAAGGGTTCCATATGTCATTTCGGTAAAGTAATGATAAAGTGATAGACGTACAACTGTCGAAACCCCGTGAATTCATGACTTTAAGTATGTCAATATAAAAACGAACGTCGGCAACGTAAGCATTTAGAAAAATCTTCTTTATCGACGTCGATCAAGTTCCTCGACGTGTTTCACTTCACCTTAAGATGATAACGAAAGGCGCTGAGAAATTTAATCGAGATCGATAAATTAAAATGCATTTATACCCTTTTTGGTGGGAACGTCATTTTGAATACTCAAGTGGTAATATAAGCTGGCGCGTCCCGTTACCGACATTTGTATTTATATTAAAGTCTTTTACAGTCTACGTTGATAATTATACGAACCGAAGGGTTCCATATGTCATTTCGGTAAAGTAATGATAAAGTGATAGACGTACAACTGTCGAAACCCCATGAATTCATGACTTTATATTTTGACAAAGCGACGTCGCCATCTGTGCCGTTTAGCTGCAACTAAATTTTTCCTCTAACAACACGTGTTAGCCCCGAGACAAGTCAGCATTCTCTTGCAATCGTTGGTGAACGTATTTTCCATATTTTCCCACCTGACTCCGTAATATTCCATTACCACAGTATTCTAAATTGTTCGAGCTTAGGTCCTGAAACTCTTCATTTTCGATTCTAAGCCTCCAAGAAGCGTAAAACATCGAAAAGGTGCCCGGACCACGCCATGTTGGTTCTAGTCCATGACAAATAAAACGATCCAAAACGTGGAATTTAGAATCATCTAAAGAAGTATTACGTGGTCGTATAATATCTGCAAATTACATCATATCCGAATAATAATTAACATATTCACATAATAAGTACGTTGTCATTAACTTACCTGAACCGCTATCCGTTGACAGTGGTAAAATATATAAATTATTTTTCCGCCAATAATTAGTTTGGAAGAGCCCCACTGAATTAATGCACTTTCAAAATAGAACTAAATGAATTCCACATATTGTTAGGTAGACCGGAAAGTATTGTCCTTTCTGTTATCGTTTAATTGTCATTTGTCGGCTTATCGTGTAATTAAAAAACGCGCCAATGAGGGCCCCGTGCCATTTTAAGGTTATGTTTATATAATTTCTTTAAATCTTTGACTTAGACCACTTTCATAATCAACACTAAATGATTTCCATATAATGTTGAAATTACAACCACTCTCTAATGGTTCATTTTTGCCAATATCGTAAAAATTACATTGAATTAATTTAGTTTAAAATAATGTGGGATGAAATAACTGATAAACTCATTTTTTTTTTATTTTGACTTAGACCACTTTCATAATTATGGGCTCATGTATAAACTGACTCTTTCATATCATCTTAATCCGCTGCGGGTTGAAGCACTCGCGAAGGGCGAGACGGATGAGTCGATAACTCTTATCCGATTGTTATGACATTATTTTCATCCCCGAAGACGCCGTCTCTCGAGTCGTTTTGACGGCCTTCATCTTGTCGGACCCCGTTTCGCCCGCGAGCTTTTATCTGCCATTAGTAAACGACCTCTCAAAGCAGCTTTTCTGATAATTACCTCGGTCAACTAATTAATATTCATACGTACGAGTGCCTTTGACGACGACCTTTCCTTCGCTAAGCAGAAGATTATACTTGTCCCTGCATCGATTGCTCGTTACTTCGAAAGGCTACGTAGTTATGTCACAGCATCGCGCTCCATGGCAGTAATTAATAATCCGTCCTATTAAAATATACAAAACATAGTGATAGTCGGAATGGCAAGATCAGCCTGATCGTCCTTCGCGTTTTCTTAAGGTGAAGTGAAACACGTCGAGGAACTTGATCGACGTCGATAGAGAAGATTTTTCGAAATGCCTACGTTGCCGACGTTCGTTTTTATATCGACAGCTGGGTCCAATTATATTGGGTATTGTACCAAATGGCATATTCCACCTGTCGTTTTCGTACAATAATTATAAAGAAATCAAAGTAAAACTCCAGAAATCCTCTGGATTCATGCCTTCTGGGGCCCCAATTGACAGCGGAGGGACCCCCTGCGCCATCTGTCATTTCCAGGTCAATTAAATTTGCACTCCGAGACCTCGAATTACCATCCTTTCAGCATAGAAGCGTATACAACACTTTTCTTGCCTTTATCTGGTTCAAATGCCAGTTTATCAACTACCAGAGTGTTCTAAATTGTCCTAACATTGTCCTGACCCTTTCGATTCTCATATCGGAGCCTTCGATAATTGTATACCGATCGAAATATCAGAGCTCGACGCCATTTTGGTTCTGGTCTAGGCTGAGTAAAAAAAATTTGTTTTAAAAATCCAAATTTTGAATGTGTCAGGACAATTCTTAGATGATCAGGAGTGATGTGTCAAAGTTTCGAACAGTTTGGTCTAATACCCTTAAAAAAAAGTGTTGTATTCGAATCGACTGATTTGAAGGGTGTTTCACTTCACCTTAACGTCTGTTCCGTTTCTTTGAGATACTCTGCAGATATATCACGGTATCGCACTCCGTGGCAATAATTGTAATGTTAAAATATATCGTTAAATTCTGCAGTTTGTTCTTGACAGTCGATACCGCAGAATCAACATGGCTTTCCTTGTTTTTGCTTAACCCTTCCCGATCACATGTTACATCTGAGACAAGACAAGAATTCTCGGACCGAATTGAATTGAACCTTACCATAAGCAACACGTTAAGCCAATCGAATCATGAAAAATTAATATCTGCGCCTACGTTAGGCATTATTGACAATAGAAACGCAAATTAAATATTCTCCTATTTTTCACTTTAACCCATTCCCTGCCAGCTACGAGATATCTCATAGTAAGCGGAAGTACCAAGACCACCTCTAAATTTTCCTGCCAGTGAATGGGTTAAGGTGAATTGAAACATCCTTCAAATCAGTCGATTCGAATACAACACTTTTTTTTAAGGGTATTAGACCAAACAGTCCGAAACTTTGACACATCACTCCTGATCATCTAAGAGTTGTCCTGACACATTCAACATTTGGATTTTTCAAAAAAATGTTTTTAACTCAGTCCAGACCAGAACCAAAATGGCGTAGAGCTCTCATATTTCGATCAATATACAATTATCGAAGGCTCCGATATGAGAATCGAAAGGGTCAGGACAATTTTACGACAATTTAGAACACTCCGATAATCGATAAACTCGCATTTGAACGGGATAAAGGCAAAAAAAGTGTTGTATGCGCTTCTTTGCTAAAACGATGGGAATACGAGGTCTCGGAGTGAAAATTTAATTGACCTGAAAATCACAGATGGCGCAGGGGGTCCCTCCGCAGTCAATTAGGGCCCCAGAAGGCATGAATCCCGAGGATTTCAGGAGTTTTACTTCGATTTCTTGATATTTATTGTACGAAGACGACAGCTGGAGTATGCCATTTTGTACAATGTCGTATATAATTCGACCATGCTGTGAATATAAAATCGAACTTCGGCAACGTAGGCATTTAGAAAAATCTTCTTTATCATCGTCGAGCAAGTTCCTCGACGTGTTTCACTTCACCTTAAGGAGTTAACCGAGGTTGGTGGGACCGGGCATTAGGGTTTTGCGGTCCAGTAGGACGTTTTCATCGTCGCGCGGACCCGGGCCAGTCACGGGTCCAGGTATTCCCAGGAAAGATTGCGCGTAAAACAGCAAACCGACATAATCGGCTCATCAATTCGCTCCGGGTTCTCGTGGCCCTGAGACGGCAACATTTCTCAGAGCCGGCGAGCTGAATTGAACTCGCGCGACTCTATCGCGACATAATGCGAGCACGAGGCGCGTTGCAACATCAATGACGAGTGGCCCCGTAAATGGACGTCAACTCGATATCCGCAGCAGGTTTCGCGGATTTCGGTCGAACGCAATTCCAGGGTTCGCGGATTTATGCACTCGGGAGGGCATAGACTCGAGCAGAGAGGCGAGACGCGACTTCGTTTGCGCGTTACGCTAATACGGCGCCCGACAATAAGCGGCTCGGGATTACGTGTCATCCCTGCGAGTAAACGATCCTCCTCTTGCATCGTTCGGCGCCTTGTTACGGCACACTTGATTACGATTACGCTTATTACTTATGTCTTCCATTGCATAATGGGTATTTACATCTGTGCGGCGACCGAACGCAGGTGTGCGAGATGGGGTCTAGCAAAAGATCCTATTTCTTTCTCTACCCCGTTTGTGTCCCTATTGTGGGCTACTGTTAGGTCCCTACCTAACGTTTTATTTTAAGTAATATTAAGAAAGAGACTAAGCAACGCGTCTCGCGCTCCAAAACGCTACTGGAGACATGCTCTCCCTCGTTTCTTATCTCCCCTTTGTTTATCCGAGTACTTCCGCACCCTAAACTAGATGACAGCCCTGGGAAACGTCAAACATTCAGATTCTCTGGAAAAAGACACTTTCCACCTGTTTCCCCTTCGACCTGTCCCCAAGCCAATCACATGAGACATTTCCCTCCTCGATCTTAAAAACCCACCGATAAGCATCCTCCTCCGCGCCTAGGAACATCCTAGGTCAGTATAAAAAGGCCCGCTCCGAAGGGCTCGCTCTCTGATCTACCGAAGTTTGAACTGTCTCCATTCTGTAACCTGCGTGCGAGGCACCTGTAACTCTCGGCGAACGCTAGTCCCCTTGAGTTGACCGAGTCTACGAGTCGTTCCTGTAAAACCGAGAGGCATCGAAAACAAAGTATCTTCGTTACTTTGCTCGACGAGGTCTTTGGCTGGTTTCAACCATCTGGAAGCGAGTCCCAAAAAACAAACCCACGAGGCCGGGTCCGATCGACATCCTTGGGTAATCGCTATCACCGCTCCCGAGTAAACGATCCCCGACCTAACACTACTCCCTTTTTCAGTTTTCTTGGATCGGGTCTAAATTGAAGCGCCGAATCGTCGACTCTTTTCGAAACCCTTTGGCCTATCGGGAATGTTTCATCTCTAGGTTTAACATTCCTCCGGAGTTCGAGTTTCTTTTTTTTTTCGTTTTTGTTTCTTTCCCCTCCGCAACTGGGAAAGAGATGAACGATTAGACATGCGCGTTCTGCGATTTTATGGTCATGGAGGTTACGTTTCTTTCTTCGCTTTATTCTTTCCTTGTGATTATGTGCAATTAGGTTAAGAGAGGTCGAATAAAATGCCAGATTAGATTTCCGTGAGGGATCATAGTTGCGGAAAAGTTTAGGCTGATGAATGTTGGTATAAAAAATAATTGATAACGTGAAATACGTAAGGTATCTGCGAGGAGCTTGAGGGGGAAAGGGGGTATCTCGTTACGAAAATAACCGAGGATACGTATTGTTTACTGTGAACGATAACAGCTGTACATATATTCAAACGGTATACAGAGATACACGATGGTAATCTGCTGTTTTCCTTGAATTACGGTTGGCCGATAGGAAAACAATTCACCCCAAGTATCGAGTAGCTAAAGTTAGTAATAAAGGTGATTGTTCGAAGAAAACGTGTTCTCGAGAGGTGCGAACCTTGCCGACTAATTGGAAACCAAAGCTGGCACCTTGTGCCGGCAATTATTCCTGCCATCTGTTGGGCGCTTGGAAAAAAATGTCCATCTGTTTTTTTGATCACTCAACTGTATAACATCTGCGACATTGAATCGTTAATAATTCTACAGAATTGTGTAACGATGTTTGTAGATTAAACGAGAGGGCAATTCTCGGGGTCACACACCGTATTAATTAATTACATAATACAGATATGACAAAAAACGGATCGCAGGTGTTTTCCCGTATGCAGATTTAGGGTCGCGTTCGTGATGTTGAAACAGACGACCCCTCCAATTAACCCTTTTAGTGCCGGGCAAAAAAGAGGTGCTTATGCGAAGATAACCGGACGAATTTTACGATTTTACTAGGATTTGGAAAAAGGTTCATAAAAACCAAACGAAAAGCAATATTTACATAATTCAAAAATCGGGGTATTAACCAGTTAACTGTAATTGACGAGTATACTCGCCATGGAGAAGTGGCACGATTTTGTGTATTGACGAGTATACTCGTCATGCGTCTAAAGTAGGGACCATTTGCTATTTAAATTTTAATTTTTGAGAAAAACAAAACATGTTCTCAAATTTCAAGATGTTTAGAATATTTTGAGGCCAGGCCGGAATAAAAGAAACGAATAAAAAATATAAATAATTTGAGATAAACTCGTGCGCCCCGTATGCACCGGCTGAAACAGCTTGCCATCTGTTAGATATTATTTGTTTGAATTCATATATATTGTACAAAAAAAATAATGGAACGTTATCGCGAATGAATTTCTTGCTAGAATTTGTTGAGGACACTATTGCATCATATCCAATAACACGGGAAAAATCGACACAAACTCGGCCATCTAGGCCTAATGTAACACAATTACACGGGAATCATGTTCTGGATCATATATCCAGAACTTCGAACACAAAAAGTCCTACCCGAAGGTGTGCACGTTGTTATAAACGCAAGATCAGGAAAGAATCCCGTTACTGGTGTTCCATTTGCAAAGTCCCATTACGTGTAACACCCTGTTTTGCCGAATACCACGCCACGGCAGGAATTCAAATTCTTGCTATCACATGCATTTAATTTCTCTTGCGTTTTTCGTCTAGTAAGTATGTAATATATGTTTATGTTAACCAAATAAATATACATTAGTAATAAAAGTGTCAATTTTATAAAATAAACCCATCTTTTTAATCGAGAATATTAACAGCGACATTTACTCTGTGATTGACGAGTATACTCGTCATCGCTCGATTTCGGCGACACATATAAGTGCGCACTCGCAAAAGGGGGCGCCACAGCTAACTGGTTAAAGTGAAGTAAAACACGTCGAGGAACTTGATCAAAGTCGATAAAGAAAATTTTTCTAAATGCCTACGTTGCCGACGTTCGTTTTTATATTTTATACAGCTGGGTCGAATTATATTGGGTATTGTACCAAATGGCATATTCTACCTGTCGTTTTCGTACAATAATTATAAAGAAATCGAAGTAAAACTCCAGAAATCCTCTGGATTCATGCCTTCTGGGGCCCTAATTGACTGCGGAGGGACCCCCTGCGCCATCTGTGATTTCCAGGTCAATTAAATTTTCACTCCGAGACCTCGTATTCCCATCGTTTTAGCAAAGAAGCGCATATAACACTTTTTTTACCTCTATCCCGTTCAAATGCGAGTTCATCGATTACCAGAGTGTTCTAAATTGTCGTAAAATTGTCCTGACCCTTTCGATTCTCATATCAGAGCCTTCGATAATTGTATATTGATCGAAATATGAGAGCTCGACGCCATTTTGGTTCTGGTCTGGACTGAGTTAAAAACATTTTTTTGAAAAATCCAAATTTTTAATGTGTCAGGACAATTCTTAGATGATCAGGAGTAATGTGTCAAAGTTTCAGATTGTTCGATTGAATACCCTTAACCCTTTTAGTGCCGGCCGAAGTCGTTAGCCCTTGTAAAACGACGATATATCGTTCACCGGCACTAAAAGGGTAAAAAAAAGTGTGTTATTCTAATCGACTGATTTGAGGGGGGGATTTCACTTCACCTTAAGGACTTGTACAGAGAAGTCACGGCCAAGATGCGTGCGTCACTTACAGGAGGAAAAGGAACACTTTTACCGGGGCCCGAAGAGAAAATACTTTATCGGTACACATCGTTAGATTTTCTTGGTCAGCTCGTTCACGCCGCGTCGCCATCATTTAACCCTTTCGCTATGGGCGGGCCTTGTCGAGGAATAATCCCTCCCGTAGAACCAGGCGCCGCACAAAAAGTGTAACCATTGCGCGCTGCAACATGCGAGGCCAAGTCTTTCGTCTCAAAAACGTCTTTGTGGCCTTGCTTTTAGGAGCAAAATGATTAGTATTCATAACAATGTATTTATGGTTTGAAGTTAAACGTCTCTTAAGTAAAGAAGGCCGTATTGAGACAAAGGAAGATAGGACGGTATTCGGCAACATTCTACACGTAATCGCAAACAAAGCACGGACAGAGCCATATTTTTGGGACGAAATATGACTGAAACTGCAAGTTTAGTTTAAATACAAAATTTTGTGGCCGTGACTATAGTCACCTGTCGGGTGTAGGTGGCATTTTGTGGTTGGTGACTATAGTCGCACGTCGTAGCGAAAGGGTTAACTCTTTGAAGCACGATGGTATTAAAAGTGTCCCACCTTTTTAATCCGTGAATATGCACGGTGGGACTATTTGAGTCCCACCCTATAATAACAAGCTTAATTGAATTTATCATTATTTTTTTACGTTTTTATATTATGTTATTCCTTTATTAATAATAATAAACCAACATTGTTGAATTTTAAAAGAAATAAAATGTCTATGCAACGTGGGCCTTTTTATTTTCTAAAATTCCGTGCCTCAAAGGGTTAAGACGATGCCCCTAATGCGTCCGAGGATGACCGACGGGGAAATCCCGAAATTTAAGAAAACTATTAGAAAAGGAATGGAAAAATGCGATTGGTGCAGGTAAAGGAAAGCAACTTCTCCCGGCGGCTCCTAATGGTATTCTACAGAGGATGTACATTGGTAGACATGAATGCCTTCCCATCATGTATTGTCGTTACCGTATCTGCAGGGAAGGCATTCATGTCCGCCACTGTACAATGGCGGATATGAATGCCACCCCTGTAGATACGGCATCGCCTGTGCAGGATGGGAGGGCATTGATGTCTCCCAGTGTACAATGGCGGACATAAATGCCTCCCCTGCAGATACGGCATCGCCTGTGCAGGATGGGAGGGCATTGATGTCTCCCAGTGTACAATTGTCTATGGAACCCGAACATGAAGTGCGTTACGGAAAATGTTTGCAACTAACCTAATTCCGAAAGGTAGATATATACAATGGACGGAAAACGCTAAATAAATGTACAAACGTAAAATGTAGGAATTTGATGCCTTGGCATATGACAGGGGTGAGGTAGGGCGTGAAACCCTACACAGGAATACGCAACTCTTAATGCTTATCATTTTTGTATGATAATAGGAAAAGAAGAAATCTTACATGACTTTGTGGAGGCACGTTTCAAGTGTTTTAACACTTCTACGTCGATATACCTGTCATATCTTTCTTTGATGAAATACAAAATGAAACGGAATGATTTGGTTTCTTATTCGCATATACCGTTTTGCTTCAATTTTGTTTTAGCTTTTATGTAGATTTGGTAGAGAACTTGACAATGAATTCCCCAAGTGCTCCTTTCTCTCCTTTACCGCCAATTTCATCGTGCAATCTAAACCGATGAAATCTATGGAACTTTCGCGTTCTGATTTTCACTTACTCTTACAAGTAAACAAGTCACTTTAATGCCGATTCATTGACACGGTTCATTATGTTCGCGTTTCGCGCAAAGTGTTAAAGTATTTCAAAGTCGTAAATTCAAGCACGTGGCGATTACCGGTGAAATCGTCGACCTCCATTGAGGATGACAATTGATTTTCAAGGCCTGAACAAGACATCTTCTAGGCGAAATTATCTCTTTTCTGGCGTATACGAGCACGTTACGTTAAACTAACTTTGAGATTGAGAATTGATGTAATTACAATTGAAATGAAATTTAAATAAAATGAGCTATCCCAGCTGGAGCGCAACACCCGGTGATAGTATACTTCCCTTTTAGAATGTAAACAAATGAATTACCATCCCGTTCCTTGGAGTACATAAATATTACTTGCACATAAGAATAATCGAATCCTTCGAACACCGAGGTCGATCGACGCTATCTCGTCGTGTATCGAAGATCTAAGTGGAAAGGCGGGAATTAATGCATTCTACTAATTATACGGTAACAAAGTACTCGTCATATGTGCGATAATTTGCATGGAAATGAAGCATTATCTCGGACATGGAGAAACTAGAACAGGGATTTCCCGAACGCGATACCCCAAATAATGTAATTACAGGCTACATTTCCTTTGATTTAACAGCTCAAAGAAAGAATTAGGAATTCTCCTGCCGATCTTTAAAAATTATGCATCCTCGTCATACTGTAACTAATTTTATTGCATGGTTTTGTAACGCGTAATTCGTTTAAAACTCTCTCGTATAATGTCTTTAATATCTCACTTTATTTCATTCCTCGTGAATGCGTTCGGCGTCATCGTAACAATTGATCGCTATTTGTGTTCTCAAATGATTACCATGTTATATCGTCAGTACCGACGAAGGTACGCATTAGAAGTTACATGGCCGACAAGCAACGTGAAAACGTCCTCGAGACGTTAAATCGTTGCATAGAGGGGGCGTCAATCGTTTATAACCGAGAATGACGATAATCATTGCCCAGAGATCATCTCTATGTAACGATGATAGAAAATAACGACCTCAAAATTGAGCCGAGACCTTCCTGATCTGATGCCGAAATCCCTTCACTACTGCAATACTTCACGAGATTTTCAAGCCGGGTTTATGATTCCTAACCTTAACTTATTCTTTAAAATATATATTCTTTTTTTCATTTTCCTAAGACCGTTTATATTCGAGTTCTAATTCTTGTGCACGTTGTTATAAACGCAAGATCAGGAAAG
>NW_019394570.1:0-74482 GCF_000612105.2 Orussus abietinus | reverse complement strand
CAGCACACGGTGCGATCGCGCGACCCTGCCCGTGAGCAATCCCCCAACTTATTTCTGCTACGTAAAGTACCTAGGGTATTTTACTTACCCAATCTTGCTGATATAACCCTGGTTGTTTTAAAACCTGGCTAAGATTGCATGCGTAAACGTATTCAGTGTTTTCCTGTTGCAGATGGTGCTAACCTGCATTTTGAGTAGTCTAAAGCCACTCTTTTTTCACTTGTAATCGAAGACTCATACATTTCAATTCCTTGGACAAAACCAGACAAAACGGCTTGATATTTCTTCCTTGATTGTTCCGTTTAGTTGGTGTTGCGGTATGGCAAATGCAGGCTTGAGTTTAGATGACATAATTAAAAAGACGAAGCCTTCAGGAATGAGTGGCCGAGGAGGGTGAGGAAATAGATTTTCTACGTATACGCGATCTGCAGAATCGTTCCTTTTCACAACAAGTCGCTCAGAACTTTTACACAGTTATTTATAATCATGCATTAGAAGTTATTAGCCAGCGTTGTACGGCCTTGTGGAGGTTGTAAATCCTGAAGCTCTAAGCAAAGGGCATTTCTATCGAGTCAACGAGAATTCTTACAAGTCTTATAAGATTATCGTCTTGAAAATATAAGGATACTCTAATAATTAGTTTCAAATCACTTGGTCGGTGTACGTTATTATCCATAATCTTATATATCGATTGTTTGTGATTCAACTCGTTTGTCTTCAGATTGCGCCGAGGAGTTGGCCGAGGTGGGCGAGTAAGCGAGCCGGTTAGAAGTCGAGGATCACATTCGGTAACAGATGCCCGATTTAAGATAATACAAAAGAATAGGGAAAAACTCACCGATGCACGAGATAAACTTGCAGAGATTGCCAAACAATCTGACGCGAGACTGAAGTTAGAGAAAATTCGGGCGTCGCAATTCAAGAAAATAGATCTCCTGCATTCCAGTATTTCCCGAAAGACTGGCAGAAATGGACGAATATCACTGACGACCAATAAAATGGCCGCGATACCACCGCATCCTCCTCCGATGACTTACACGTCAGGACATTTAAGGAACTCGGGATACAGACCGTCTGCACCTGTAGAACCACATTATGTTGATGATTTTAACATGGATTATAATGAAGGTATCTTAATCTCTATTTCATTGATTAAGGTGGTATGAAAGTGGCTTTTCAGGTATCATATTTATAAAACTTTTCCCTAAAATCGGTGTACCAAATCATTTGAAATCACCATATGATCAGGGAGGCTATAAGAAAGGTCCCAATATCTATGAAATTAAGAAAAAAAACATTTTTATTTATCTCATACTAGAACGAAGATGATATAATTAACATATATTTTTTATGTTTTACATCTTTTGAAAACTTAGAATCAAAAATGAAGACTCAGGACATAGGCATAACCATTTAGAACGCTGATAAATGAATCTTACATATTCGCTTGGTAGATATTGAGAAAAGTATTATAAATGCATACTACGAAATGCACGATTATTCCATCAGAAGTGCATGCTCTAAAAGTGCTTTTATGGCCTGTATCCACAATCAAAGAAATTTGTTAAAATTGATCCTAAACAGTCATTAGAATAATGAATTCACGGGATTTTTATAGTTTTACATTGATCTCTTCCTCATTTTTTTACTGAAATGACATACAGAATGCTTCATTTTGTATAATTCTTAATGTAGAGTGTAATAGACGTTAACATAAATATAAGTGTCAGTAACGTGGCCCGCTAGCTTATATTACCACTTGAGTATCCAAAATGGTATTATCACCAAAAAGAGTATAGATGAATTTTATTTTATCGACGTCGATTAAATCTCTTAGCGCCTTTCATATCACCTTAAACATGCATAAGTGAATGTAACGTTTTATGTTTAGATTATTACATGGAGTCGGCACCATTAAGGCGTACTGTCAGTAATGAGTATGCCCCTACACCACCACCACCTCTGCCTGTGTTCACATTGAAGCCATCGTCTCCATACATTTGGGTAAATGTTCCCGGTGGAAACAGTTCGAGGAGCATGCCTCCCCGTCTGACAGAGAGCGAGAGACCACGAGATTTTAAAGTGGTGGCTCGTAGTTCAGCGGTAAGTTGTACAATTGAAACATCTAAATAGAATATTATTTCATCTTTTTACTTATTTCATCTCTTTTCCAGCCAAAACTTAGCTCGCCTTCGTATCGAGACGACTGGTCATTTGGCTCAAAATCTCGGTAAGTTAGTTGGCAGAATTTTAGCACACGGTTTAACCCTTAAGGTGAAGTGAAACCCTTCTCAAATCAGTCGATTCGAATAAAACACTTTTTTTGCAATAGTATTGAACCGAACCGTCTGAAACTTTGACACATGACTTATGAGCACCTAGAAATTATCCTGACACTTTCAAAATTTAGATTTTCGAAAAAACATAGTTTAACTTAGTCCAGACCAGAACTAAAATAGCGTCGAGCTCTCATATTCCGATCGATATACAATTATTGAAGACTCTAATAAGAGAAACTAAAGGGTCAGGACAATTGTACGACAATTTAGAACACTCTGGTAATCGATAAACTCGCATTTGAACGGGATAAAGGCAAAAAAAGTGTTGTATGCTCTTCTATGCTAAAACGTTGGGAATATGAGGTCTCGGAGGGAAAATATAATTGACGTGCAAATCACAGATGGCGCAGGGGGTCCCCCTGCAGTCAATTAGGGCCCCAGAAAGCATGAATTCAGAGGATTTGTGGGGTTTTACTGCGATTTCTTTATGAAATTCTTTATGAAATTTTAGTGTCAGAACTTTCCTTACAAGATAAAGCTCTCTCATTAGAGCCTCCATATTCACGTGGTAAAGTTTCAAACGATTCGATGCACCAAGTTCGAAGAAAAGTTTCATAAACGATTAATCTCTGAGATGTGATTTTCATAATACCTTGAGAAAGAACCTTTCATATTACCTTGAGATAGAACCTTTCATATTACCTTGTGAACGAACTTTTCATATTACGATACAAAATGTTAAAAGGTAATTTCACATTCCTTATCTTTTTCAGGACCATCTTATCAGAGGGTCCTCCAGAAAGCAAGTACTACGAGTCCAGGTCCCATAGAGAGTCGCGAGATGTCGGAGTGAAATCAAGACTAGATTCGATGCCCAGTAAGCCACGATTAATGTCGTCGGAGAGACCGATGGGTCCTATAGCTAGGCCAAAGTCTAGCTCAAGTTCATCGACATCTACTGGATATCGAATTGTTGTGTCAAATCTACAGGCAAATGTGACTCAAGAGGATATTAAGGTAACATTGGGATATGAAAGGGACAAAAGGAATCGATAAGAGCATAGCCCTACTGCTGTACTGCACATATTTACGTAGACCTACGTTTGGGTGATACGAGTAATGGAACGTGGGTGTGTACACTATTATTTATCTGGTGACAAATCATGACACTGCAGGTTCAATTCTCATTTGTATAGATCTAAACCATGGATGTGAGAATATATGGACGGAGCCCAAACTCGAGGGGCGAGTGTCGAAGTTGGTGACGAGGGAACACGTACGAACAATGATCTAGTCTTTATCGCTTTAAAAGCATCACACTCTGTAAATCATTCGTGGATTATCGTTTCACTTTTCCGGACCTTAATTGCAAAATTAAAGGCATTTTGGGTAATTTACATCGGTAGGAAATATTTTGGTCACGTAGTATAGGAGTTCCCTCATTTTCCGCTAGTGGCGCTGGCATTGTTAGATCAGCGAAAATCTGAGATCCTGGATCCCGATTCTGGAGCAATTTTCCATAGGCGTTATGTCTCCTTATACTACTTCATGGTACAAAGGGCACGTTTACAATTGCATTGATTTGTGACATTCGAAAAGTGAATGGGACATAAGTACGTTTGCACGTTTTTGTGACATTCGCACATTTTCGTAACCTCCAATTCCCCAATGTGCCCCACGTCCCTAATCATAATCGGCCGAGAAAAACGTAGTTCTACGTAAAAAATATATTGCAGGATGGTAGCAGAAAATGGAAGAAAATTTGTTCCCGATCGTTGTAACCAGTTTGTTGTTTCTTGAACAGGAGCTGTTCGAAGATGTCGGAGAACTGCTCGTATCGAGATTAGTGCGACCGGGCACTGCAGAGGTAATTTACAAAACATTGAAGGATGCTACTAAAGCAGTGGAAACGTATCATAACCGACTGCTCGATGGTCATCCGATGAAGTGTCTGCTAGTGAACCCTCGGCCGAAAAATAATCCAACTGCTCCAGCAATTAGACCGTTAACAGAGTAAGATAAGGGTTACCGATACCTTCTTTAGTGTAAGATGTTCAGGAAATGATTAACACTAAAGAGTACCATTGACTTTCCAGGACTAGAAGAAACGCCAGCTCGAGTTATGTACAGCCAAGTTTAGGCGCAATCCATCGCGCTTTATTCGACGACTGTCGCAATTAACATTAATTGTACAATCGATTAATCCTTTACCAATCCAAGGAATATAAATTACCACGAGTTAATGAAGTAAACTGTGCTACATTTTTATCCCACTTTGTATGTATTGTTAACGATATATCCAAAAGTTCTCTTCCCTTTATTTTAATTCGTGTGGAGCATCGGCACTCTCAACCGACACGCAAGCACCAACATCACAGAAGTTTTGAAGAAAATTGTAAAACCGAATGGCGCAGTTTTTCTTGTATATTTACTACATTAAAATAAACATACACAATCTACAGTTAAGGGATATTGGTGCCGTTATGCGTAGCATTCTGTATTAATCGTTCTTACGCCTGAGAATGAGATTAGAATATGTAAGAATTAACATTCGATGAAGCTGTATTTTATCATTAATTCATCGATGCAGTGTGTAGATCACAATTGGCTTGATTAACAGTGGATAATGTCACTCCTACAATTTTTATATCAAGTATCGTACTGTGATGATAACGCGTTGATGTGAAACACGTCGAGAGGAACTCGATCGACATCGGTAAAAGAGATTTTTCTAAATACCTATGTTGCCGACGTTCGTTTTTATATTAACAGCTGTGTCGAATTATATTGGGTATTGTACTAAATGGCATACTCAACTTGTTTTCGTACAATAATTATAAAGAAATCGAAGTAAAACTCCAGAAATACCCTGGATTCGAGGTTTCGGAGGTCCTAATTGACTGCAGAGGGACACCCTGCGTCATCAGTGATTTTTATGTCAACTAAATTTTCACTCCGAGACCTCGTATTACCATCGTTTTAGCATAGTAGCGCATAAGACACTTTTTTTGACTTTATCTCGTTCAAATGCGAGTTTCTCAATTACCAGAGTGTTTTAAATTGTCGTGCAATTGTCCTAACACTTTCGTTTCTTATATTAGAGCCTTCAATAATTGTATATCGATCGAAATATAAGAGCTCGATGCCATTTTGGTTCTAGCATGAGTTAAGTTAAGAAATTCTGGTAAAAAATCGAAATTTTGGAACTGTCAGGATAATTCCTAGGTGCTCACGAATCATATGTTAATGTTTCAGACGGTTCGATCCAATACTCTTAAAATAAAGTGTCTTATTCGAGTCGACTGATTTGAGAGGAGTTTCACTTCGGCATGGCATTAAAAATTTATTTGTGTCCCCAAATGGACTTGGGTACAATTGGTGATTATGTAATTACTGATAGGAAGAAGGTTAGTCGTAGGTCAATCGTTACATGTATGTATCATACGTATGGATGTACGATTTAACACGTCAAATTGATTTCAGTGGAGTTCTGCGTTTCTGTTGGAACTTTAAACAACGTAGCTGATTTAAATAAAGGATGCCGAAGAACGTCAAACCGTCTGGAATTCTGGTCGGCGCCATCGACGAGGGGACCAGCAGTGCCAGGTTTCTAGTAAGCATGCGTTGTCTTTTATTTGAAAAAAATGTTCACTACTCGAGCTAAGGAACTACAATCTCGTGATTATCGGTTATCAGTCAAGACTGCATTCGTTTCCGGAGTCGCACATTAGCGATTTTCTTTCCTTTAGTCGATAGAAGTGAATCTGTGAAGGTAGAGGTTATGTTAACCAAGTTTACAAAGCTTGCGTTTACAGTTGTCCAAAGGAAGAAATTCAAACCGAGTTTTTTCCTGTCTAGGTGTTCGACGTAATTCACAGAGAAGTTGTAACGTCACATCAGATCGAGATCAATAAGTTTTATCCTCAGGAAGGATGGGTCGAACAGGATCCAAAGGAAATACTGGACGCAGTGGTTACGTGCATCGAAGAGACGATGAAAAAGCTGAAGGATATGGGTATAGACAAGGAGGATATCAAAACTATCGGAGTCACAAACCAGAGGGAAACTACGATATTGTGGGACAAGATCACTGGTGAACCGTTGTACAATGCGATCGGTATGCTTTTTTACTTATTGACGGATAACGACAAGTTAGTGCTTTCGATAGTGTACACTTATTATGTAATAATGAATGATCGTTATTTAAGTGTGGCTGGATATGAGGACCACGTCGACGATGGAATTTCTCTTGGATACTGTGCATTACAGGACGAGAAATAAAAACTACCTGAAGCCACTTTGCGGGCTGCCGCTGTCCCCGTATTTCAGTGCTCTCAAGATACGTTGGCTGATGGATAATGTGCCTCGAGTTAAACAAGCTATTGAAGAAGATAGATGCGTCTTCGGAACTGTGGATACCTGGATCATTTGGGTAGTGAACTGATTTTTTTACAAACTTCATTTCTTTGCAAAGTTAATCCTCCATTACCACTTAATTTTTAACACTTACATTTTATGTAATACTTATATTTTGCTTATGTGTTTACCGCATTCAGGTTTAGGAAACTTCAGCCCATAACTTGTGAAAAAATGAATATATATATATTTTTTTTTCTTTTAAGGTGAAGTGAAAGTGGCATAAAAAAAGTCTTGTTTATAAAGTTTTCTCTGAACTATGTGTATCAAATCATTTTAAATGTTACTGCTTGAATACGGAAGCCCTGCAAAAGACCCTTATACCCATGAAATTTGAATATCTTAAAAATTAGTTTCTAGAAATTGTTAAAATTTTCGTTAAAATTAAAATTTCATGGGTATCAGGACCTTCCTTGCAGCCTCCATATTCACGTAAGATATATACAGGTTGACTCTTTCATATCACCTTAATACTATAAAAATAATAGTAATCATGCAAATGTAAATATTTGCATGTGACACATACTTTGAAATGTTCATTACGCATCAGTTACTGGTAACCGTTGTGGCATTAATGTATTAATTTGCATGTTTGCAATTAATGCATTAATTAATAAGGACAACCATATTTTCAGAATCTAACTAAAGACCGATTGCACATCACCGACGTATCCAATGCATCTCGTACGATGCTTATGAATATTGAATCACTGAAGTGGGATCCTGCATTATGTAGCTTCTTTGGAATCCCACAAGGCATTCTTCCTAAAATTCACTCGAGTTCAGAAGTTTATGGTTACATCTCCTATCCCGAAGTTCTGAGTGGAATTTCCATAACATGCGTAAGTAGCACGTGATTCAATTTGCAGAACTAGATGATGGTTACGACAGCGTTACGAGAATTATTATACAAGAACTGAATTGACTACATTGATTTAACTGCAGGCAGTTGGCGATCAGCAAGGAGCTCTAATGGGTCAACTGTGTATGAAACCAGGCCAAGCAAAGGCAACCTATGGTACTGGATGTTTTCTACTTTACAATACTGGAAACAAGGTGAGCAACTGTGCAACGATGTTATGGTGAAGTGAAACACGTCGAGAAATTTGACCGATGTCGATCCTGGGATCATTTCATTTTAGAGAATTGACTCTACGCAAGGTTTAGTGACCACGGTAGGATACAAAATTGGTTCCTTGCCTGCCGTTTACGCCCTGGAAGGCTCTGTTGCTGTCGCTGGAGCTGCATTGTCCTGGCTTCGAGATAATATAGAATTGTTAAGCAACATTAAGCATTCGCAGTCGCTTGCTGAGCGAGTTAGATGTTCGGGCGATGTCTACTTCGTTCCTGCCTTTTCCGGTCTTTATGCTCCATATTGGCAGCAAGATGCAAGAGGGTACAGTGTCTCGAATATTTTGTTCAACGTTTAAACGGAAGTTGTGGGTCATTTTGAGCCAGTGCCATCATATCATAAATCTGCACTTTGCATATGTCATCCGGCACTTTTAAGCATATTCTCACGTAGATAGTTGCGATTAGTAATAGTTGGAAAAGAAATGTGAATCTGTTTTCTTAAGAGGGAATTGTAAAATAAGCAGGCAGTACGATACAAATCGACTAGCTTTTTATTTCGAGAGACGTTAATACAAGGGAACCGCCGACTTGCGAGTCCTGTTACCGTGCGATCCCTTTTTTTAACCCCACTTCTGGTTTATTAGTCAACTTTTAGAGCATCAAGCGCTAACATAGGATCTGGGCTTCTATGGGATTCTGAATTCTTTGATATAGATCTGTATAGATCAGTGGTTGGGAGAGAAGTGTGCATAGGGTGTCCGGATACAATATTTATGATACGATGACGTTGATTCAAAATGATTCAATCTCTGTTGGGGGATCAACGTTACCTGGAAGTACCACTTTATAAAATTGTATAATACATTACAGAGTCATTTGTGGGATTACCGAAGAAACGCAACAATATCATATTATCAGAGCAGCTCTTGAAGCGGTCTGCTTCCAAACGAGAGATATTCTGGAAGCAATGGTTAAGGATTCTGGAACGACCTTGACGGCTTTACAAGTGGATGGCGGTATGACTGTGAATGACTTATTAATGCAGTTGCAATCAGACTTGACAGGAATCACTGTCGGTACGTATTGGGAAAAGATTTTAAACGAATTAACCCTAAGTTAAGGGGATGTGAAAGTGCCATCCGAGGGGTCGATCGTTCAAGAAACTTTTCTCCGAACTGGGTGTACCGAATAGTTTCAAACTTTACAACGTGAATATGGAGGCTATAAGGAAGGTCCTGAAACTCATGACATTTCATTTTTCATTAAAAATTGATTTATTAATCATTGACTCAAACCAACATGGCGCGGTCGGTGCACGTTTTCGATATTTTATGCTTCTTGGAGGCTTAAAATCGAAAATGCAGAGTTACAGGACCTAGCTCGAACAATTTAGAATATCATGGAAATGGAATATTACCGAATCAGATGAGAAAGTATGGAAAATATTTGGATCAATGAACCAGAGAATGCTGGCTTGTGCCTTGGCTAACACGTATTTTTAGAGCAAAAATTTAGTTGTAGCTAAACGTCACAGATGGCGACGTTCGTCCTAAACAATCGTTAGAATAATGAATTCACGGGATTTCAATAGTTTTACATCCTATCTCTTCGTCGTTACTTTATTGAAATGAGATATGGAACGCTTCAGTTCATATGATTATCAACGTTGATCTGAAGCAGTACTAAGCGTTATGATATTTTCTAGTAAGGCCCGATATGGTTGAAACGACAGCTTTCGGAGCTGCACTTTTGGCTGCCATAGGAGCGGGCTTGATGGACGTTAATCATGTTACCGCTGATCAAGTTACAACGTTTGTGCCACAGATTGGAAACGAGGGTAAGGACATTGAATGAAACTGCCAACATTTGTAAGTTATAAAACCATACATTTCCTTTCAGAAAGGGATCGTCGATATTCTAAATGGAAAATGGCGGTTGAAAGATCGTTGAATTGGGACACCTTGTCGAATCAACTGGATGAAAATTGAAGTTAACTTTTAGACATTTGTTTCATATTGGCGAATGTGCAATCATGTCTATGTCTTGGAAGAGCTTGTAAAGTGAAACACTTCGAGAAATTTACTCGACGACGGTAAAAAATTTTCTTCTAAATACCTACGTTGCAGACTTTCGTATTTATATTGAAAGCTGTGTCGAATTGTATTGGGTTTTCTACTAAATGGCGTACTCCATTTGTTGTTTCCCTGCAATAATTATACAGAAATGGAAGTAAAACTCCAGAAATCTCCTGGATTCATGCTGTTTGATGCCTTAATTGACTGCAGAGTGGTACCCTGCGCCATCTGTGATCTCAGTGGCAACTACATTGTCTATCCTAGACCTCTTGTTACCTTCTTTTTAACATAGAAGCACAAAAAACACCTTTTTTTGCCTTTATCTTATTCAAATACGAGTTTCTCGATTATTATAATGCTCTAAATTGCTATACAATTGTCCTAACACTTTCGTTCCTCGTATCAGAGCCATCAACAATTGTATATCGATGGAAATATGACCGCTCAATGCCATTTTGATTTTGGTCTAGGCTAAGTCAAACATTTCTTTCCGAAAATCCAAATTTTGAATGTGTCAGAATAGTTCTTAGGTGTTAGCGAGTCATGTGTTAAAGTTTGTTAGATCGGTCCAATAGCCTTAAAAAAAGTGTTTTATTCTAATCAACTGTTTGAGGGGGTTTCATTTCACCTTAAGCTGAAACGACATATGGAGTATGCCATTTAGTAACAAAACCCAATATAATTCCACACGTCTGTCAATACAATCTACGAACGTCGGCAAGGCAGGTATTCAGGAGAATCTTTTTATCGACGTCGATGAAATTTCTCGACGTCTTTCACTTCACCTTAAGAAGCTGTAAGAAGATAATGCCGAGTTATATCGTTAATCTGGCTCGGCAGATGAACGTTGAAGACAATTATCCTAAAGCTTAAATAGAAACAGTGTTAGAGAAAGGAATCATTGAAACATTGATCTAGTAAGAGGTAAACAAATATTTATTTACATAAAACTATAGTCAACGATAGTGAATTATTATGCTTTAATGCATTAAACGAAACTACATACTAGTGTTTTAACTGTATCACAATTCGGGCTGTAAACGTGGGCCTGTAAACGAGTTTACTGTTCCTTTGAAGTCAGTCCTCTCTTGAAAAATTTACGCTGAGTCTGAGGTGTCTTCTTGATACTCTAAACACAATGAAAACCGATAAAGCAGATGATAAGGAAGTGTTCTTAATAAGTATTGCAAAGTAAATGTTTTAAACAATTTGTTAATTCGTGAGTAGACCCGTGTCTGTGTTCATGCTCTGGGTACAAAGTCTTAGGCGTGTTAATAATGAATATTTCTGTAATGTACCTGTTACATAGAGCTACTGTTATCTAACGTAAAATGTTGTTTAATGCAAATGATGCGAGGCATCTATTTTTGATAATGTAATGTTCCTCTACACGCGTCGACCGGGTGTCTGAAAATATATTTCTACTCTATCCTACTTGTGGGGATTCTTATCTTAATTGATACTGGTGAAAGTACGACACTGTAAATAAATGTTACGTACTTGTGATGATGTTCCCTTTGCCGTTGACTGAACGCTTTCTACGGCGACGGATGTTTCTGCGTTTGGCAGGGATAGAGCTGCTGCTTGCGACGATATCGACGTTATCAAATCGTCAAAGAGCTCGTCACTATATTCTCGCGCCTGCGAGACACCGTAATCATAATTTTAATCAGGATGTTCAAAGTTTACTTAACATTCCTATCACTATTTATTAATTAAATACCCGAGATGAGCGGGGAGATGTTTTACGCCATTGTCGAAAGGGGCGAAACGTTCTCTGTCAGTAAAGGAAAACGCGTCTGCAGATTTCAAATACGACACAGCACCGATAGGATGAAGTTATCGCCTTTTCGTTTTCGGTATCAGGGTCAATGTAGGTTGAGGAAGAAGACTACGAATTCCAAATAAAGTTGTTATGCGTGGGTGATGGAGATTAGGCACAGCGCACGCGTATATCCTGTTTTACCGATCACGAGGATTTCGCCCCTTTCAAAGTAGTTCCAACTTTTACAGGAGGGTGAATGGCGTAGAGGGCGCCACCATGCCTCCCCTTCAAACAGTGGCGCGAAACTTCTCCCTGCTCGTATTTGTAAATACCTTTAGGTCTGTTTCTGCAGCATTGTTGCCACTAGACGGTAACTTTAAATCGAAGGGAAACCTCTTCGAAGACTTCCTTGTCGTTCGAGTTAGAAACATCTCCTACGTGCATTAAAGATTTTTTAAACAATGTCCTTCATATGGCTAAGAACGTCGCGACGAAATACTCGCCGTGTTTGAGAACCTATGAAGCAATGTCTACCTCTTCGCTACTCTTCTCTTCGGGATCTTTTTTCGGAGTTGATTCCTTCCGTGGTTGGCCCTTCGGGATATCAACTGTCTTCCTTTGATCCGCTTCTTTAACCGGCTGCTGTTTCGTCGGTGCCCTTGTCTCGCCTTGGACCTTTTTACATCTTTTATGCCATTCACTCTCTCCGCTCACTCTCTTCATTTCTGCCTCCATTAATTGCATCCTAGTCTGCAGGCGATCGTAGCTCTCTTTTTCGGAATAATACCTTTCTTTGAATTTCTCGTTCTCCTCTTTTGCACCGGCCAGCTGTAATTTAAGTTGTGACACCTCGCGGACAAGGCTCGCTTCCGCTTGTTTCTTCTCGTTCAGGCATACTTCTAATTTCTTCTTCTCGATCGCTAAATCCTCATTTGGCTTTTCCTCGCGTTGCCCGTGTAAGATATTTTCCTAAAAAGAGAACGATAATAATACGGGGCTCTATGTTTAAAATTCCTCTTATTATAACACAATTGTCTTCGTAAGTGGTTTTTCAAGTACAATGGCGGACATGAATGCCTCCCCTGGAGATACGGCATCGCCTGTGCAGGATGGGAGGGCATTGATGTCTCCCAGTGTACATTGTGGACATGAATGCCTGCCCTGCAGGTACGACATCGCCTGTGCAGGATGGGAGGGCATTGATGTCTCCCAGTGTACACTGTTGAAAAATATCTTTCCGGAATTTATGTGTACGTGTAGTCAACGTTTTTCTTTCAAGTTATAATTATGTGGATTTTAGTATACGAGTATACGGATTTCATAGGACACGTGTACCTAATTTCAAAAGCATTTGCATACTAATTTTCGATCAAGTCTGTCAGAATTCATAAGCAATCGTGTACAAAGGTACATACAACCCTCCCTCAATTTACGCGGTAAATTATAACAATTTACGCGGTAAATTATAACAATTTACGCGGTAAATTATAACAGTTTACGCGGTAAATTATAACAATTTACGCGGCAAATTATAACAATTTACGCGGTAAATTAAAACAATTTACGCGGTAAATTAAAACAATTTACGCGGTAAATTAAAACAATTTACGCGGTGAATTAACACAATTTACGCGGTAAATTATAACAATTTACGCGGTAAATTAAAACAATTTACGCGGTTTTGAAACGTCATTATTTTTATTTATTAAGCTACTTGAATTAAACATCCATTTTTTAAGCTTATATGTACTAGCTTTTATTTCCAATACTTTTTTTTCTACCGACAGACTTTATTTACGCGATGTACACGGGTGTACAACTGTAATAAAACATGTACACGAAAAATTAGATTCTTTTGTATACTGATTATTAATCGCGTGCACATATGCAATTATATGTATGTTGAAAAAAAGCACGTTATAGTACCTTTGTTAACATTTATACAGATTTCTTTTTTCATCTTCCCATTTAGTTCCAAATGTGGAATATCTTTTGTAGAATTCTAACGTAAAAATAGTGTTTTTCGAAATGTAGTATGCATTTATGCGGATTTCATCTCGTCTGTCGCTGTTTCTGGTTTTAATATAAATCTGTATTCTAGTATTCGTATGTACACATACGCAATTAGATGTATATTGAAAAAAGCGTTTTGAAAAAAGCGAAAGGCATTGTAGTACCTTGGTAACATTTATACAGATTTCTTTTCTCATCTTCCCATTTAGTTCCAAATTTGGAATATCTTTTGTACAATTCTAACGTAAAAATAGTGTTTTTCGAAATGTAGTATGCATTTATGCGGATTTCATCTCGACTATCGCTGTTTCTGGGTTTAGTATACATTTGTATTCTAATATTAGAAATATCAAAACCTTGTTTAACTGCATAATTTTCAGTGTATACCTGAATTTTGTTGTTCTCCGATCGCAGGTAATTATTTTCTGACTGTAGA
This sequence comes from Orussus abietinus, assembly GCF_000612105.2. Lineage (NCBI taxonomy): Eukaryota > Metazoa > Arthropoda > Insecta > Hymenoptera > Orussidae > Orussus > Orussus abietinus. The sequence goes on along the minus strand of NW_019394570.1, from coordinate 60,424 downwards.
TGTTCCTTCTCTTTGAGGACAGCTTGCAGTCTTTCTTCTACGGCCGAGATGTCACGATTTTTACCTTCAAGTTGTCTCGCGGAATTCTCCATTTTATTCTCGAGCTCAGAAATCTTCCGTAAAAGCTCCTCGACCCTTTCCTCGCTCTTGCTTTCCTTCTGCGCTTTGTGTTTAAAATCCCCCTGTAACTTGTTATACCTTTTCTTCTCCTCGGTAATCGTCCTTTTAACTTTCTCATTCTCCGATCGTAAAGCTTTGCTCTCTCGTCTCAGATTTTCGTTTTCATTTCCAAGAGATGACAACATCCCCTTCAACACCGCGACCTGGTTATCGTTATCGTTCATTTGCTTAGACGAGTTTTCCATTTGGAACTCGTAGTCAGCTACCTTCTGCATCAGTTCCTGAATTCTCTCCTCGGTCCTTTTCTCTTTGTTCGTTTTCTCCATCAGCTGAGCCTCTAACTGAACCGATTTTTCTTTCTCATCGGCTATCATTCTTTTATTATCGTTCCGCTCCTCAAGTAGTTCGTCGTTCAACTTTTGGAGAACTAATTGTCTCTCTTTTAGTAATATTATTTCAGTCTCGTTGGTGTTAATTTGCTTCGTCGAGGTCATCCATTTATTTTCATACTCGGCCACTATTTCCAGAAGTTCCTTGATCCTCTCCTCATTCTTCATCTTCTTATCGATCGTCTCTGTAAGTTCCACTTGCAGTTTAGCGCACTGTTCGTTCATCTCGGAAATCCTTTTTTCCAGTAAGGAGCGATCGTCGATTAACATCTTGTTTTTAGCTAACGCTTCGTTCACATTCTCACGAATTTTCGAAATCTGTAACAATTGGTCATTTTTAAGTTAATATTGCAAATGAACGAATGCTGTGGAGTCGTTTCTGGATATTTCTTTTTGGCTTTAAGGTGATATGAAATGGTCATTATATATATGATGATATGTAATATAGTATTATATATTATTAAACCAGTAATATATAATATTATTAATTAACTAAACTAGTATTATATAATAATACTATATATATAAAACGTCAAGATATTTATAAAACTTTTCTCTAACCCGGGCGCATCGAATCATTTGAAACTTCAATACGTGATTATGAAGGCCCTAAGGAAGAACGCGATTCTCAAATTTCATTTTTCACAAAAAAATGTGATCTTGGTTCAACTATAAGCTAAATAAAACGAATTTTTTTGTAAAAAAATGAAATTTCACGGGCATCACGTTCTTCCTTAGGGTCTTCCTAATCACGTGCTGAAATTTCAAACGATTCGGTGCACTCGGTTTGGAGAAAAGTTTCATGATTTCCCATTTTGATATATAGAATGAACCTTTCATATCACCTTAAGGGGATGTGGCAGTGGCATCCGAAAGCTCAATTGTTCATGAAACTTTTCTACGAACTGGGTGTACCGAATCGTTTCGAACTTTACAACGTGAGTATGGAGGATATAAAGAAGGTCCTGACTTATGAAATTTTATTTTTTATCAAAAATTTTGAAAATATCTATAAACAAGTTTTTAAAATATTGACATTTTATGGGTGTCAGAACCTTTCTTATAGCCTTCATATTCACATTGTCAAGTTAGAAACAATTCGGTACACCTATTTCAGAGAAACGTTTCATAAACAAGACTTCTTTAACGCGACATTCACATCACCTTAACAACTGATTCAATGAGACGTTTCTTATCTATTCAGAGAGTCAGACTGAACTTAGGATAAAACACTATACCTAGTTGTTACGAACAAATTAGTATATTGATAAAGACATTTTACCTCCTGATGCTTCGACTTGATTTCATTCTCTAGACTTTCTTTATCCTTTGTAAGCTTTTTGATTACGTTTTCATTTTCTACGAGCTCGCTGGCTTGGGTGTCGCTTTTTTCTCTGTGGAAATAAAAACGAGTTAGTATGTACAATAGATGCACGCTAACTTATTAAAGAGACAAAAAGAAGATAACTTATAAATGAGTAAAGGACGCGAGAATTACCTGTAATTTTCCAAAGTTTTCTCCAAGTTTACAATACACTCCTCCTTTGCTTTAAGTGCCTGGACTACGTTCTCGTTTTCCTCTTGCATTGAGTTTAGACAGGATCGGAGCTGCTGATATTGGAGCCTAACTGTCGATAATTCCTCGAGCAGTTTGTGCTGATCCTAAAATAGGAAGATCCACCGTAAATTGTTTATATCGTTCACTTGTAATTGTTCACTGCTCGACAATGTGATCGTTGAAAACACGAATGAAAAATTCCACCTCGAGCAGCTTGGCTTTTTCTTCTTTATGTGTATCGAGTAAATGCTGCTTCTCTTCTTCCTCATCTAATTTTCTCTCTAAATCCTTCAATTCTTTTTGTAGCATTGCACATTTAGCTTCCGCTTCCTGTGATCTAAGTAAGAAATTAAGTGATAGAAGAACGAAAGTAGTGGCCATGACCAAGTAATACATACTATCAATGTTCTTCTTTATTCTTACTTATTCGCATGAGTTTGTGCTTTCTGATTGATCTCGGTGATACATTCATTTTGCTTGCAAATATGCGTCTCCAATGTGTGGTTCCTTATTCGCAATTCAATCAGTTCTTCTTCTCGTTGGTCTACCCAACGTTTTGCATCTTCCCTTACTCTTTCAACTGCAGTAAATAATAAGAAATTATACTATGTGCATTGAATAAAATATCGAATGTGTACTTATACATGTAATCACAAGGCAGGACAATTCTTACTTTCTGCATTTGCTTCGTTCCTTATATTCTCTTCTTGCTCGGTTAATGTCTCAATTTTCTGTTTCTGCAAAGCGATCACTGTATTCTGTTGTTCCGTTAAGAATTCAGCGTGCTGTCGGCAGTTTTGCAACATGTCCATGGTAGCATTGTGGTGATCCGTTATCGATTCGACTAGCTGCCAAGCTGTATTGAACCTAAAAAGCAATCATAAGAAGGTCTAATTTAATTCGTTGAGTTAACACCTTCTAGGGATACTAACTTTTCCGTTATCTCTTTATTCACTGCTTGTTCTGCTTTCAAGGCTTCGGTCAAAGATGCAATTTTATCATCGCTCGCATCGATCAGCTTTTCCAAACTGTGTACTTTGCACTCTGTCTGTTCCCATTTTCGCTCGGTTTCAGCTAGCTTAGCCTTCAGTTTTACCTTTTCTTGCTAAAGGTTCAAACAAGTACAACATATTTGCTGAATGTACAGATTTACTATCTACATTTACAGTTTCCAAGAATATTTCATCGCAGCTCATACACGAGAATAATCGAGTAACATTAATTCTTGTTTTCACATGTACCTCGTGAGAGAACACAGCTTGACTTTGAGAATTCGCCCTCCATTTCTCTATCAAGATTTTCGGAATCTGATCTTCCATTTGAGGATATTCTGTCTGTGACGATTGAATCCGTGGAACCTTTTTGGGACTAACATCAGTCGAGGTCAATTGATCGGTTCGCTTATTAGAACTATGCATGTCTCGATCCACTGTAACAATTAAAAATGAAAATATTACCGTTGCAACCCATAAATGAATTTCATTAATAATACAAAATCAAACACTATGTTTTGTTATGATAATATAAGCACATCTTGTCTGCAATGTTTTGTTAAAAATTACTTCTATAATTTCTACTACTTACTTGTATCTACCAAAGAAGAGTCGGATTTTTTCCAACATTAAAACAGAATGATTTAACTAATCAAAAAGTGTTCTTTGCTGAAAGCTCAAATGGAGATGAAGTATCTATGCATGTATGATACATTCCATTGCAAAATTTTGTAAATTTAAATACTTCATGTATGTATACATATGTGAGGTATTTAAAATTTTGAATGGTGCGCTTTTGGTAGTTAACCAATTGGCGTCGTTCTTTGAAAAAAAGGCCACAGTACTGACCGGAAGATCTCTTCTTGGACTCGTTTACATCGATCACTCAGTACGCGTACTGACTACGTTTCCATCGTATTCCCAATCCCGAATTAATCGGATCCGAATCCAGCAAATCGCATGTCTCCACCGTATTAATAAATGCGCAGATAAATCCAAAGAGTCTCGATCGACCCTTAAATTCGGATTTACGGGGTTTACACCCGATAAATCCTGGATTTCGAGGGCGATGAAGATATAATCATTATGCTACTTATAGCATAAAGAAGGGTAAAAATTATGTTTTACATACAGGAATGACTAAAAGAAATAAGTTAGAGCAAATATGAAATATCAAGGTCAGTCACCAATCCGGAGGCTACAAAATTGGCTGACCAATATGGCCGTCTTACCTTCTTTCTTCCTTCGCACGGTTTCCCGTCCAATCAGTGAAAAACTTTGGACTTCGTCCATGTATTCGTATGCTATGGAGGGAACATGTGGAAGCAATAAGAAGGCAGCCATAATGGTCAGCCAAAATTCTGATTGGCTGAGATTTAGTTCTTAATTTAGGAGTAAAGAACGGTATGAATTGTGGACAGATGAATAGTGAACGAAACACAACATAACACTTGTAGCATAAAGAAAGATAAAAATTATGTTTTACGTGGAGTAGCAAAAAGAAATAAGGTGGAGCAAATAGGAAATATCAAGAAAGTGATCTACCAATCAGGAGACTAACAAATTAGCTGACCAATATGGCCGTCCTACCCCTCTTTGACGCTCAGGCTTCCCCTGACCTAAAATGGAATTTTGGACTCCATCCATATATTTTTATGTCCATAAATTCGACTGTGATGATAAAAAGATCGAGAGACAGGACACTCTCTTTCTCTTGTTCTCAGAGATTTTACAAAACAGTTGGGCAGCGAAATATAGCGACAGTCTATCTGGCAGCAAGAGGAAAACAGGGAAAGGATCGTTCCTTGCACGCCTTCTCTTAATTTTATTGCAATTACAAGAATATCAAAATGATTGGGTATTCGATATCCATATATTAACATCCGTGGGTAAAACCGAAATATAAGAGCGTTTACACAACAGTTAACATTTATAATAACATCGGTAGTTATAAAATCCGTGCAAGGCAGAGTGTATAAACGTATGTGCATACTGCATGTTGATAGTCTATTATTAATCAATCAGAGCGTTTTCCTGTATGCATCACCGCGGTAGTGTAGTAAGTAACAGGACATCTTATACCTCAGTTCCTCACCCAGCAATGAATTAATTAGATTCGAGGTAAATAAAGGGAAGAAATGGAACTCCGATAACTTCAGGGTTAAGAAGATCCGAGTCAGTTTCTACGTGGCGTATCGGCCTAAATCAACGCTCATAGAAACGGGCAATAACGCAGGTAGTACCACGAGCGTCCGCGCCGCGGCAGCACCGCCGGCGTCTTACGTCAGACAATAATGACGTGCTAATGGTTAATGGCTTCTACTTTCCCGAGCAATCTTTATGAGAAAGCCAAACAAAATCCAAAGAGATTTCATGAGCCTCGATGCATCGGGGGTCAGAATCGTAGAAATATGACTGCCTGAGCGTTTTACCGTATCCGCAGATCTTAATTTTTATGGGATTCTACTGGTGGACGGAGAAATACGTGGTGGATTCGACTACGGGAAAACGGACGTAACCGTCGCAGCCGTCGTCCCGCTGGATCGGCCAGATGCGAAGAATCTCGAGGCTCGACGCGACACCGCAAGGCAAACATTCCACGTGAGTAACGAAACAACCCCGACGGGTCGACTCGGCTCCGAGTCTTCCCCGATTTCCCTTTCGGCCCGAAAACGGGCAACTCCCTTGCCACCCAGTCGGCAATGGCGGCCGCCGCGAATCCACCGAAGGCTCGCGAGCACTTCGAGCTATCCCGATCTCGCGGTTTATCGCCGATTCCTCCGCCGCTCCCTCCTCTCGCGCAGATATTGCCGCTTCTTCTTAGTCTCTCCCGATTCCGTGTAACCGTCTCGGTACCTCCGAATTCGTTTCGCATACAACCCAGCTAAGACGTCGCGCTCGCGCGCGCGTCCACGCGCGGCGATGTGTGCGTTCACACGTAATGCGTACGTTTACGGATACCCCGAATGGCTTGCACGCACCGTGGATCAAACCTCGACTACTCAATGAACACTCCGTCTTCGTTCCTGCGAAAACTCCAGGTGAGCTGTCAGGATTTCCTGCGCTGTGATTCTTTGGATCGGAACTGTACTCTTCGAGTCCTTCGGGGGATGTTCTGAGGTACCTTCGCGGTGTAGTTTCTGGTAATTTTAAACTGGATACTGATTATTTATTGTTTGGTATTCTTGTTTCAATTAGAACTAATCGAACTCATAGTTTTAGGTCCTAGGATACTGGAAGTGAGCCGTTATAGGTTTCGGCACCGTGTTTCTTTGGATCGGAGCTATACCATTCAAGTCTTTTCATGGATGTACTAGACTATCTTTGCGATGTAGTTTTTAATAATTTTAAATTGGGTATTGCCTATTAATTGCTTGGTATTCTTGTTTCAATTAGAACTAATGGAACTCATAGTTTTAGGTCCTAGGATACTGTAAGTGAGCCGTTACAGGTCTCTGTGCTATGTTTCTTCGGATCGGAGCTCAACCATTTGAGTCTTTCCATGGATGTACTAGGCTATCTTTGCGATGTAGTTTCTAATAATTTTAAATTGGGTATTGCCTATTAATTGTTTGGTATTCTTGTTTTAATCAGAATTAATTAAACTCATAGTTTTCGTTCCTATGAATATTGGAGGTGAGCCGTTAGTGGTCTCTGCGCCATGTTTCTTTGGATCGGAAGAACATTGAGTCTTTGCAGAGATGTTTCAGGGATATCATCGTAGAGTAGTTGATTTTAGTTTTAACCTTGCTTTTTCTTAATAATATTCTGGTACCTTTCTTTCCATTAGAACTAACCAAACTCTTGGTTTACGCTCTTGTGAAAATAACAGGTCAGCTGCTACAATTCTCTATGCCGTGTTTCCCACAATTCTAACCTCGTCTCTCCTAATTATTATTTGTTATCTTTGTTTTAATCAGAACTATCCTAACTCTTGGTCTTTTTTTTTTTCTGTGAAAATCAGAAACGAACTGCACCGTTTCTTCGGATTGGAAGTATACTACTCGAGTCTTTTGGGAAATATCTAAAGACACCTCCGCAGAGTACTTTCTTTTAAGGGGATGTGAAAGTAACATCTGGAAGCTCAATCGTTCATGAAACTTTTCTCCGAACTGGGTGCACCTAATAGTTTCAAACTTTAGAACATGACTTAATTAACTTCGCGACCTAATCACGAATTGTACGCTGCAATTGGTGACATGCCTAGCGGTCGTGATACCTTCCAAAAGACCTAATTACCTTTGCGACCTAATTACGACTCGTACGTTGCAGTAGGTAACATGTCCAGCAATCGTGACATCCCTCAAAAGAATTAATCACGAATCGTACGTTTCAGTAGGTGACATGTCTAGCAATCGTGACATCCCTCAAAAGACCTAATCACGAAACGTACGTATCAGTAGATGACATGTCTAGCGATCGTGACATCCCCCAAAAGACCTAATCACGAATCGTTCGTTTCAGTGGGTAACATGCCCAAAAGACTTAATCACGAATCGTTCGTTTTAGTAGGTGACATGCCCAAAAGACATAATCACGAATCGTTCGTTTCAGTGGGTAACATGCCCAAAAGACCTAATCACGAATCGTTCGTTTTAGTAGGTGACATGCCCAAAAGACATAATCACGAATCGTTCGTTTCAGTGGGTAACATGCCCAAAAGACCTAATCACGAATCGTTCGTTTTAGTAGGTGACATGCCCAAAAGACATAATCACGAATCGTTCGTTTCAGTGGGTAACATGCCCAAAAGACCTAATCACGAATCGTTCGTTTTAGTAGGTGACATGCCCAAAAGACATAATCACGAATCGTTCGTTTCAGTAGGTGACATGCCCAAAAGACCTAATCACGGATCGTTCGTTTCAGTAGGTGACATGCCCAAAAGACCTAATCTCGAATCGTTCGTTTCAGTAGGGGACATGCCCAAAAGACCTAATCACGGATCGTTCGTTTCAGTAGGTGACATGCCCAAAAGACCTGATCACGAATTGTTCGTTTCCGTGGGTAACATGCCCAAAAGACCTAATCACGAATCGTTCGTTTCAGTAGGTGACATGCCTAGCGGTCGTGACATCGAGCGTGCAGAACGGAACGGCAGATTTCGCTCGAGAAGGAGAGAGAGCACGGGGAGCGACGTAAATCGGCACAACTACGAGAGCTCGGACAAGCGACACAGGAAGCATGGGCGCAGCAAGAGCTCCGGGAAGAAGAAGAAGAAGAGGTCGCGCGACAAGTCCGTGGAGAACGTCCCGACGATAGCCTCGTCGGTGGTGAAGCCGCTGGTGGAGTACTCGGACGTGAGTAGCGAGGACTTGTCGGAGCCGGAGGCCGGGGAGATCCAGTCAGAGGACAGCAGAGGGAACAGCTACACGGACGGCGACGCGACCGAGCCGATCCTCCAGAGGCGGTACTACGGGGGCAGTCCGGGGCCCGGCTCCGGGCCAGGGCCGGGGCCCGGTCGAGGCCTCGCCGCGTCGCCCATCAGCCTGTCCCCGTCCTCCCCGGCGCAGCGGCAGAGGCCGCCGCAACAGGCGCTGCAGCAGGCGCAGCCCCAGCACCGGCACTCCGGTCGGCGGTACTCGCCCATCGAGCCCTCGCCCCAGGCCCAGGGTCGCGCCCAGCGCGGCTCCCCGCAGCGGCCGCCCAGCGTCCATCGGGTCTCCCCGGAGTACGCGGAGGAGACGCGCCGCTATGTCCGCCGGAAGGAGAAGAAGCACAAGCGCGAGAAGAAGAAGAAGCGGAGCCTATCGCCCTCCTCGAGCGCAGGGAAGAAGCGGAAGCGCCGCCAGAAACGCGGACAGTCGCGCAGCCTGAGCCCCAGGGGACCGGACGAACCGGAGATGGGCAAGCTCGACGGCTGGCCCGAGTCCCCGGGGATGCCGCTCGGCGACGACACCTCGCCCATCTCCCCGGCGACGCCCCAGGACCGCCGCAGGTCCCTCAGCGACATGGAGCTGGAGTCTCCGCCGCCGAGGGCTGCATCGCCGCCCCCTGGCCGACCGACGCGACGCTCCGACTCGCCCCACACCCCGCTGCTGCCTCCCAGGGTTAGCAGTCCCGACGGACACGACGGGGCCGGCGCGCCGCCTCCACCTGCCCGTGCCCCCGTCAAGCACAGCCCTGATCGTCGAAAGCGGAGCCCAAGCCCCGGGCCCGCTGCCGCGCGTCGGAGGCCGCATAGTCCCAGCCCTCCACAGGTACGGGTCGACGATGAAGATCGATCGATTGAAACATCATCGTCGCCGCGACGAACGAAAACATCACTCCCTAGAGAAACGGATATCCTTTCGTCGAATTGATATCTTTGATGGCTTCTATCGGCAAAATACGATCTAATGAAATTAAAGTGAAGTGAAACACGTCGAGAAATTTGGTCGACGGCGGTGAAAAGGATTTTTATACCTACGTTACCGATCTTCGTATTTGTATCGATGACTGGGTCGACTTATATTGGGTATTGCACTAAACGGCATACTCCGTATGTCGGTTCCGTACAATTGTTATAAAGAAATCGAAGTAAAACTGTAGAAATCCCTTGGGATCGTGGTTTTTTAATGCTCTAACTGACTGCAGAGGAGCACTGTGCCATCTGTGATTTCCGTGTCAACTAAATTTTCACTCCGAGACGAATATGTGTATAAAAACGAACGTCGGCAACGTAGGTATTTAGAAAAATCTTTATCGACTTCGATCAAGTACCTCGACGTGTTTCAGTTCACCTTAAACACGTTATGTGAACAGGCCCTAGAGCTGTATTGCTTCTTGACGTGAATATGCCTTAGGGCTGGGGTTAGGGTTACAGCTAAGGTTAGAATTTATTTTAATTTGTTTGGATGCGAGTGGAGCGCGTGTGTAGGTACAGGGTGAGTACAATGTTATAATAAATTCTCCGCTATATACATCCTGATGGATTATATAAGATGGTTTTAACCAGTTAAAACCCTGGGCAAAACTGGATGGGTTTAATGTAATGTATTTTATTTACTTTAAAATACCGGAAAAAGGCGCTGGTTTTAACCGTAATGGGTCAAACTACCTACCCTGACCCTGAAGACATAATATGTATGCATGTCGATATCTGGGTTCTTAGCCATTCCTATTGCGGCTCTTCAGGAACTGATCCGATCGAACCCTCGGATTTGTTGACACTCGGCGGTGCTTTTGACTCATTAGTTATTCATTCACAGGCCAGGAGGCGCACGGATCACGGTGAGCTCAGGCGACGCGAGCCCAGCCCTGGCGCTGCCGTCACGATCGTCGCGACGCATCGCTCCAGGCACAGCCCGAGCCCCGTTTCCGGCCAGGAAAGGCGCAGAGAGTTCAGCCATAGTCCCGTGAGTCACCGGAGACGCGCCGATCCTCCCTCGGTGTCGCCAACCAACAAGCGGAGACGCAGAGACGACTCGAATCGACGGCATCGGCATCACGACAAGGACAGGAGGGACAAACGCAAGTCCAGGTCCAACCGGAGCCCCGTCGGGAATAGGTGGGAAGACCGGAATACTAGCAAATAACCCGGAAGTTCCATAGAAGCCCAGATCCCATGTTAGCGCTCGATGCTCTAATGCGCGGTTCCATCAACCTTGGTTAAATCATTTATTACCTAACCCTAGGTTAAAGTTAATCTCTAAGTTAATCATCGGTTAAGAAAGTTAATGTTCCACGTTTATTTGGAGCGCGGTTAGCTAATCGTGTATACCACTCGAAGTAAGTTCAATTGTGACCACTTGTTGAACCCTTTGACTCGAGTCGCCGTTAATCGAGTCGATTTAATTGTCAACTCGCTATTGACTCGACTCATCGCGCTGAATATATGCGGAATTGAGTTGACTCGAGTTTGCAACGTTCGAGTAACTCGAGTCGATGAAGTACTCGACTCGTTATATCGCTTTGATACGAGTCGTCGTTAATCGAGTCGTTTTAATTGTCAACTCGCTATTGACTCGTCGCGCCGAATGTATGTGTCATCGAGTCGTCGACTCACGCTGGCGATGTTCGAGTAACTCGAGTCGATAAAGTACTCGACTCGTATCGTTTCGACTTGAGTCGATAAAGTACTCGACTCGTATCGCTTCGACTCGAGTCGCTGTTAATCGAGTCGTTTTACTCGCTATCTCGCCATAGACTCTACTCGTCGCGTCGTACGCGGCATTGAGTTGTCCATTCGAGTCCAAACTCGAGTTGGGAATGCTTTCGAATTCGAGTAACTAGAGTTGGTAAAGTATTCGACTCGTCGCATCACTAAACGCGACCTCTTAAACGATACTCCCGTTCCAGGTTGCCGATGCCGCTGTCCCGCTCGCGCTCCCGGAGCCCCGCCAGGTGGCGCAAGGGGGTGTCCTCGCGGTCGAGGTCGCGGTCGCGCAGGAGGAGTCGGACCCCGAAGAAGTCCCGCTCGCCGAGCAAGTCGCACAAGTCCTCCCGCAAACACAAGTCGAAGAGTCCGCGGCCCTCGAGGATACCCTCGCCGTCGCCTCACCGGCCAGCCAGGGCGCGAAGCCCGGCCAGCATTCAGGCGAAGATCAGCCAAACCAGCCTCTTCGCCGAGCTGGTCAAGGACAGGAACATGAGGGAGCTCGCCTACAAGAAGCTGCAGGCCGCCAAGGAGAAGGCCTCAAGCCAGGACGAGGTGCAGATCATCGAGGGCTGCGACGACAAGGAGGCCAGCAACGCGTCCTCCGAAAACAAGGTCGCCGAGAAGGAGAGGCCGCTGAACGACGCGGATCAGGACAGGGCGAAGGGCACCGACGTCGTCGACATCCCCGTACCCCTGCCCCTGAGGGCGCCCGAGGAGGGCGCCGCGACCGGCACCACCCCACCGCTGCCCTCGGGCCATCCGCAGCCCTATCTGTCGGCCCATCCTCGGGCACTTCCTCATCCCTACCCCCACCGGCACTCGCTGCCTCACCCCCAGCCTCACGGGGCGGTCCACCCTCATCCGGGAGCCACCATCCCCGTTGGAGTCACCCCGGGTGTCCAGGGGCCCGACCACTCGCCCGCGGCGCTGCCGGCCAACGCTTGTCCAGGTATCGTGCAAGGAGAGGGCGAGAATGGGCTTTGAAGCTGCCGCTCACTAGCGACCCATAACGGCAATTAATCGAAGTTCCGGCCACTGGTCCGACGTGCTTCTCAAGTGGCGACCCAGAATGCTTTCAATTTGTGTCCTTTCGGTTAGGAAAAGTTCGGTATCAAACGTGGTTTTTTCCATTGGAGAAAATGGTTAGTAATGTTGAAACGCCCTCACACCCATGTGTGGGGACGGGAACACTGGTTACACATTAACCTGTTAACTGCGGCATTTACTGTAACGTTACGGGTTACCAGAGAGGTCTCGTTAATGAAACTTTTCTCCGAACTGGGTGTACCGAATCCTTTCAAACTTTACAGCGCGAACATGGAGGCTGTAAGGAAGGTCCTCGCACTAATGAAATTTCATTTTTTACAACAAATCTTCAAGATATCTGTAAACAGATCATTAAACAATTGAAATTCATGGATGCCGGGACCTTCCTTATAGCCTAAATATTCACGTTGTAAAGAATGAAACGATTCGGTATGCCCGGTTTGGAGAAAAGTTTCATAAAAGAGGCCTCCTTGGCGCCACTGTCGCATCACCTTAAGCGCCATGTCGGTTCAGTCAGTGCCTTGGTCGCTTGTGGGCAGTAGCCATTAAGGTGAAGCGAGACACGTCGAGGAGCTTGATCGACGTCGGTAAACCAGATTTCTATACTGAACCGGAGTACCTACGTTTGCAAGTGCTCATAACATCCCTACTCGAGTAAAAACTTGAGTTGGCAGCGTTTTTAAATTTAAGCTACTCGAGATGATAAATTATTCGACTCATTGTGTCAAAATTCCGGACACCAATCATCGATAGCGCACACGATACTTTATGTAACAAAGGCATGGGTTTACGCGTCCTTTTGCGCAGACGCGGAGGACGAATATGCTTACTTTTTCGTCCTAGGACGTTTTGGGGCTCTATTCCGTCCTGTTCCCAGTCCTTCTAGTTTGTTTCCCTCCTCTGTCGCAAAGAGACCAACATTAGAAACAGAGGACGGTCGCAAAAAGACGTGAAAAGCATGCTTACGTTACATAAGAAGATTTTGCGTCAGAAATGAGGAGAATGGAATATTTGTCGGTAATACAGGAGCCTGTCTTCCTTTCGTAGGTATGCCCGCCACCTGCCATCCTGGGGTCAACCCCGGAACGGCGCTCTCGCAGCGCTCGCCGGTGATGACGCACGTGGAAGCAGGCCTGGGGAGTCTGCCCCAGGTGCCGGTTCCCGTGCCGGCCCCTCAGGTTCCATTGGCGGCGACGACCTTGCCGAACCTCTCGGTGCCGCCTCCGCCGCCGCCACCGCAGCCGCAACCGCAGTTGCAGCCGCAACCACCGCAACCGCAGCCGCAGGTGCACCCGGCCAACACGGCCATGGCCAAGTTCAACACCCCCAACAACCTGGTCCCCTTGAAGTCGGTGGACCCGCCGAAGCCGCCGATCGTAGCGTTCAAGTCGAAGGTGCTCTCCAGGTTGCCGTTGCCTCCGGGGATCAACCAGAACGACCTGGAGAGCATCGACTCGCCGCCCAGCGGCTCGCCTAGCCCGCCCAGCAAGGCGCAGATCAAGTTCCCCGGCTCGGGGCAGAAGTCCACCCTGAAGAAGGGCATCAAGGACCTGCCCATGCCTCCTGGTGAGTCGCGTTCGGCCTCGGGGGGGTCTTCCGGCGTTAGGTCGTTGATATCTATCCTTCTTTAGTGGTTCCCGGATCGGAAGAACTCAGCGGAGAGGATGATCCCGCGATCAGCCCTCCCCGAGCCAAGATCGACCGGGTGGCCCCCAAGCCCAAGTTGAAGCGACCGAAGATCCTGAAGAGGAGGGGCTCCAGGAACTGCCATCTACCCATGTCGGCGACCGGCGGCAAGGACTGGGGCGAGAGGTGCGTGGACGTCTTCGAGGTGATCGCACAGATCGGCGAGGGTACCTACGGGCAGGTCTACAAGGCACAGGACAAGCGCGCCGGGGTTCTGGTCGCCTTGAAGAAGGTCCGCCTTGAGAACGAGAAGGAGGGCTTCCCCATCACCGCCGTCAGGGAGATCAAGATCCTCAGGCAGCTCAATCACAAGAACATCGTCAATTTGCGGGAGGTCGTCACGGATAAGCAGGATGCCCTGGACTTTCGAAAGGTAAGTACACGTGTGCACTGTTGTAATTCAGTACATTTACTTCTTCTGCCTTACATCGGTTTTATGACCACCAGTGTTATGATTAGGGTTGTTGTGTGTAGCGTAAACGCCATTTTACTTTGGTGTTCATGATGAAACGGGAAGAACACTTAAGGGGATGTGAAAGTGCCATCAATCATTCATGAAATTTTTCGCTGAATTGGATGTATCGAATCGTTTCAAACTCTACAACGTGAATATGGAGGCTGTAAGGAAAGTCCCGACCCTGATGAAATTTCATTTTTATAACAAATTTGAAAAACCAACGAACAAATTAAAAAAAAAAATTGAAATTTCATCAGTTTCAGGACCTTCCTTACCCTCCATATTTATGTTGGAAAGTTTGAATCCATCCGGTACACTCAGTTTGGAGAAAAGTTTCATGAACTCTTTGACGCCACTCTCATGTCCACTTAACATCAGTAGTTATGAAATCGATGAAAGGTAGGATGTGTAAACGGAGTAATTTACGTGACATTTAACACCGGTAGTTATAAAACCGGTACAGGGTGTACTAATTGACTGAAATTTAATTATTCATAGCATTCCTAACGTGTAATGTGGGGAAACTTTTACGTTTTTAACCCATGCTTAATTTAGACGTTAATTTTAATCTACGGTTAGGTAATCGATGATTTGACCGAGGTTGGTGGAGTCGCGAGACATCTCGTCCACGGCTGTGAAGTTGTTAAGAATGCTAATGTCTTCTTTTTTATCTAGTGTAATTAAGGTGATATGAAAGGGTCATTCTGTACATATAAAACGTACATATAAACGAATTTGAAATCTTCTCTTTTTAAGGACAAGGGCTCCTTCTACCTCGTCTTCGAGTACATGGACCACGATCTCATGGGCCTGCTGGAGTCGGGGATGGTCGACTTTAACGAGATGAACAACGCCAGCATCATGAGGCAACTCCTGGATGGGTTGAACTACTGCCATAGCAAGAACTTTCTACACCGCGACATCAAGTGCTCGAACATCCTGATGAATAACAAGTATGTCTAGGCAATCCGCGATAGGCCGATGAAATATACAGGCTCTAAAGTAGGTCCTGAAACTCAGGGAATTACATTTTTCATACAAAATTAATTTATTTATCATGGACCAACACCAACGTGGCGTGGTCCGGGCACGTTTCCGATGTTTTACGCTTCATGGAGGCTTAGAATCGAAAATGAAGAGTTTCAGAATCTAGCTCGAACAGTTTAGAATACCGTAGAAATGGAATGTTACAGAGTCGGATGGGAAAATATGGAAAATACTTTGATGAACCGTTGCAAGAGAATGCTGGCTCGTCTCGTGGGTAACACATGTGTTCAGAGCAAAAATTTAGTTGCAGCTAAACGTCACAGATGGCGTCGTTGGTCCTAATCAGTCGTTAGAATAACGAATTCACGGGATTTCGTCAGGTTTACATCGATCTCGACTTCGATTTCTTTATATTTACTGTACGAAAACGACAGGTGGAGTATGCCGTTTGGTACAGTACCCAATATAATTCGACACAGCTGATAATGTAAAAATGAACGTCGGCAACGTTGGTATTTAGAAAAATCTACATTACTGACGTCGATCAAGTTCCTCGACGTGTTTCACTTCACCTTAAGTTCTGGGGTAACCGTGATGTGGGAGAATATTTTCTCACGGAGCACAGCTGAAGGACAGAAATCCGAATCTGCTGATGCGGGGTAGACCGGAAGTCGTGATTCCTAGCTCCCGATAAAATACATGAGATTCCGCAAAGGTAACATTACGTTGTTAGGGCCTTTGAAAGCCCGGAAATAGATGTTCCGATGGCTTGAGGATCATTCCCGTTGTTGGGTTTTTCAGGGGGAGAATTTTCAGCGACGAAGAAATCCGAATCTGCTGATGCGCGGGTAGACCGGAAGTTGCGTTTCCTAGCTCTCGATAAGATACATGAGATTCCGCAAACGTAACATTATATTGTTAGGGCCTTTGAAAGCCTGCAAATAGACGTTCCGATGGCTCGGGATCATTCATTCCCGTTGTTGGGTTTTTCAGGGGGAGAATTTTCAGCGACGAAGAAATCCGAATCTGCTGATGCGCGAGTAGACCGGAAGTCGTGATTCCTAGCTCTCGATAAGATACATGAGATTCCACAAACGTAACATTACGTTGTCAGGGCCTTTGAAAGCCCGAAAATAGACGTTCCGATGGCTCGAGGATCATTCATTCACGTTGTTGGGTTTTTCAGGGGCGAGGTGAAGCTCGGCGACTTCGGCCTGGCCAGGCTCTACAATGCCGAGGACCGGCAACGACCGTATACGAACAAGGTTATCACCTTGTGGTATCGGCCTCCCGAGTTGCTGCTGGGCGAGGAACGCTACGGGCCCGCGATAGACATCTGGAGCTGCGGCTGCATCCTCGGCGAGTTGTTCCTGAAGAAGCCCCTGTTTCCGGTAAGTGAGGCACAAAGGAAAACTGAAAGTAGGACAGTCGATTAGGAGAACCAAGGACATGGCTCGTTTCGCTCGTAATGATAACGCTGCGAAGAGGCCGTGTGTTGGTTGGTCTAGGTCGGTTAAAGGTAGGAATCCACTCGGCCCACGCTACGTGTCGTGTCGTGACGCGATAACGCGTAGAGGAAATGTTTGGAGGTGATTGCATTTACTCGCTGATCTATTGGTTAGAATATTTTTTTCTCTGTTCTTCTCTTCCTATTGGACTGAAAAGTCACGACACCAGCGCAGTCTTTGCTTGGAGTAGGTGAACTAACTTCAGCGTTACATCTCTCCCATAAGGAGTGTCGATAGAGTTCGAAAATTCTCGGTAGCATTAAATTGGAGAAGGTAACTGTGAGACATACCGTAAGTTACCGGGAACATTGAGAATTTAAGAGAACGTTAATTTCGTTATTTATACTTTAGGTTTCTTCGTTTAAATAACTTTTTTTTTTTTCAATCAACTTCAAAGTTCAAGCTAAAGAGTAATAAGTATTATTAGAAAATATTGATTATAGGGCCGTATTTACCTCCAGCTAAAAATATTCACGTATGTACAACTTCACGGAAAATTCCATGCGATTTGTTTCAAACGAACTGATATTTCATTCTGCGACGAAGCGAATGGGAGGTTTTGATTGGCTACGGAGAACGTACAACGGAAATTCCCCTCTACGATGTTTCTCTATAGCTAATCGAAACCTCTCGTTCGCTCTGTTGAAAAATTCAAATTCTCATAATTTCTCGATAAAAAAGGCTTTGGAGAAATTACCGACAAATTACCGGGAATTTCTCTTCGTTTCTGACGTAACTTACTGAAAGCTGACTTACCGCGCCACCGACCCCTACCGGACTGAGCGCGCACTAATTGACCCGTACTGGACTGAGCGCGCACTAACGTATGGTCGCCTCACAATGAAATTACTGACATTACTTTTCGGACAAACTATGTATGGGAATTGCGCCACGACACGACACGCGGGCCCAGTGGATTCCTACCTTTAAGACGAAGAACATCTAGTGACAAGTTAACAGTTACAGGGTAACGTCGACCTGATGCAGCTCGAGATGATATCGCGCGTATGCGGCACGCCCACGCCAGCCGTTTGGCCGTCCGTGATTCACCTGCCGCTCTGGAACATGCTCAAGTCAAAAAAGTCTCACAGGCGTCGACTCAGGGAGGACTTCTCGTTCATGCCTACCCCGGCCCTCGACTTGCTCGACAAGATGCTGGAGCTGGACCCCGAGAAGCGCATCACCGCCGCCGACGCGCTCAAGAGCGTCTGGCTCAAGAACATCCAGCCCGAACAGTATGTCCTGCCCGAAGCTGGGCGAGAAAATCACTTTCTGTTGGGTTGGCAACTAAGTAATTGCGGATTTTTTAATGCCATCTATCGACAAAATCCGCAATCATTTAGCTGCCAACCCAATATACGGAACGGGGGATTCTTGCGCCAGAGGGATACGAACATCCTTTTGCTGTCGTCGACGAGATACGCTTTGGGGCTTATTATAAACAATTAACTCTTTGCACTCGAGGCCTTTGTCAGTCGAGCTGCCAGCGGCGATTAAGGGGATGTGAAAGTTACGTCAAAGAGGTCTCGTTTTATGAAACTTCACCGAATTGGGTGTACCGAATCGTTTCAAACTTTGAATGTAAAGGCTATAAAGAAGGTTCTGACCCTCGTGAATTTTAAGTTTTTATAAAATATGTTAAGAATGCCTATGAAGAAATTTTATAAAAAATGAAATTTCAGGGGTTTCGGGACCTTCCTTGTAGCCTTCGGGTTCACGTTGTAAGGATTGAAACGATTCGGTAGACCTAGTTCGTAGAAAAGTTTCATGAAAATTGATCTTTCGGATGTCACTTTCACATCCTCTTAAGGTGATATGAAAAGGTCATTCTATATATCAAACATCAAAATATTTATAAAACTTTTCACCAAATCCAATAATTTAAAACCTCAGTATGTGATTATGGAGGCACTAAGGAAGAACTTGGTATTCATGAAATTCATGTTTAATAAACAATCTTTTTTACTTATCCCAGACTAGAACCAAGAATGTATATTTTTTTTAATGAAACTTTTTTTATTTATCCAAGAACCGATCTAAGGACACCTATTTTTCTTTGTTGAAAAATCAAATTTCATGAGCATAGCGATCTTCTTTAGGGCCTCAATAATCACGTGGTAAAATTCCACATGATTCGATACACCCAGTTTGGAGAAAAGTTTTTTAATATTTTGACTTTTTTATACATTTAATGTCCTCTCATACCACCTTAAGAGTCCCCTCTCAAGTGCAAAGGGTTAATACGGATTTAGAACGATAATCAATTTCCACGAGCTTAGTTTTGCTCTTATTGTTCATTTTCCATAGACTTTCTAAAAACGCCTTGGCAGGGAAATTTAATTCGCTTTAAAATGTGAGACACAGGATAAATAAATAACTCGCCGTTAAGTAAAATTTGATAAATTTAAGATAAATCTTAGGTTCTCTCGCAAAACTCTACCATGTACTGGTGTACTCGTTCGCGCATTATCTCGGAACAATATTTATATCTTGTTGATTTTCCATTTCGAGCACTAAGGTGATATGAAAGTGTCATTACATATATACATATATTTGTATATATAGTTAAATATATATATATATATTTTTAACGTTAAAATATTGATAAAACTTTTCTCCAAACTGGGTGCAGCGAATCATTTGAAACTTCAGCACGTGATTATGAAAGCCCGAAGGAAGAACGCTATACTCATGAAATTTCATAAAAAAAGAGAGATGTATTCTTGGTTCTAGTCTGGGATAAATAAAAAAACTTTAATATTGAAAATGAAATTGACCGAGAACCGTATTCTTCCTTAGGGTCTCAATTATCATATGCTGAAGTTTCGAACGATTCGATGCATGCAGTTTGGAGAAAAGTTTCATAAATATCTTGACGTTTCATGTATATATAGAATGATTCTTTCATATCACTTTAAGTAGTTTGAATGACATCCAACACTTAAAGAGAAAGAAGATGATATGACTTCCATTGACATTTTCAATACTCGAAGGCAACTTTATACGCGATACTTATTGTTGTGAAATCGTTTCCACTCGATACGAAGTTGTCATCGTTTAATTCGCAACGCCGATAATTCTCGCAAATGCAAATTCGTTGGAGCCAAGATACTTCTTTGGCAGGATATGTCTAAATTGCCGGGAATAATTGAACTCTCGGGGGAAGTAAATTTTTCGCTCAGTGTAGAGCGAGATTCTCTGTTTGTTATTTTTTTTCTGTCTCTTAAGATGATATGAAAATGGCATCCAAAAGCTCAATCGTTCATAAAACATTTCTCCGAACTGGGTGTCTCAAATCGTTTCATACTTTAAAACGTGAATACGGAGACCCTAAGGTAGGTCCTGAAACTCGCGAAATTTCATTTTGTATAGGAAATCTGAAAAACAGCTATAAACAAATTATCGTAAAATTGAAATTTCGCAAGTTTCAGAACCTCTCTTAGGGTCTCATTATNATAAACAAATTTGAAAAGAATTGAAATTTCATGAGTTTCAGGACCTTCCTTATAGTCTCCCTATTCACGTTGTAAAGTTTCAAACTATTCGGTAAACCAAGTTGGGAGAAAAGTTTTCTAAACAAAACTTCTTCGACGCCACTTTCGCATCACCTACACCATATATATATATCATTTTACCATCATATTATCATTCAGATGTGCCCATAATTATGAAAGTGGTCTAAGTCATATATTTTTTGTTTCGAAATTACATTGAATTAATTTCGTTTGTAATAATATGGCGTGAAATAACTGATGAACTCATTTTTTTTAAATTTTGACTTAGACCACTTTCATAATTATGGGCACATATTATCATCTTTCATATCACCTTAACTTCTCCGTTCTTTCTACTGGATCGTCGCGGCTGTAAGAGTTATCGGCTTTGCTCGCGTCTTCCAAAGACGGGACGACCATCCCGTCCGCGAGGTCGGACGATGTCCTAATGCTTTTCGTCGCTGATCCAGGATGCCGGCGCCCCAGCTCCCCACCTGGCAGGATTGTCACGAGCTCTGGTGTAAAAAGCGCCGGAGACAGCTTAAGGAGCAGCAGGAAGGTACCGCGGGGAAAATACCCCTGCTCCCGTTACCGAACAGAGGAGGTCCTCAGAAAGGAGGAGACGATCTGTCGGACGTCGGTGGGTGAGTAGCCAGTAGGAAGTCGCACTGTCACGGGGTCTGGGATTCGGGATCCAGGATCCAGGATCCAGGGTCCAGGGTCCAGCAGGCGGTGGATCCCCCGGGGTCGATCCCCCGGCTGCGGGGAGAGAGGGAGAGAGAGAGAGGGAGAGAGAGGATACCCGCGGATACCCAGGTGTCTCGGAGTCCTAAGTCTGCCGACCTGGGACGCGCGTCTTCGGCCACCACTGCGACTTCCGTTCCTCCCGAAGCTCGCTTGGTCTAGTTTCGGCTCCTCTCCTCCTTCCTATACCTCCACCCCTTGGAACAGGGTGTCCGGCGATTCCGAGGGAAGAACCAGCGGCTAGGTCGAGGGGGAACCTCGCATCTCTGGCCCTGAAGAATCCTGCTTCGGGGAGGTTCACTCTCCCGGAAGTGGTCCAGAGGTTCGCCGAGTGCTTCGAAGGACTTGAGGTGAAGTGAAACCCGCCTCGGAATCCTCGATTCGAGTAAGACGGCTCTTTCGATGGGCACTCCACCGTACCGACTGAATTTATGCCACGTGCCACTCGTGAGTACTTGTGAATTCAGAAGTTACATAGAAGCCTGGATCCTATGTTAGCGCTCGATGCTCGAAAAGTTGGCTAACTGACAAGGAATCAGAGTGAAATGGAGGTCGCATGGGTTTGCCAACGGTATCTCACGTACGGGAGGAAGAGAGACACGTAGAAGGCGAGTACCGGGGGTAAGGTAAAGAAAGAACGCAAGCCGCTGTATATCGCCATAAGATTAAGAGAGACGGAGAGATGATTACAGCGCCGCCATCCGTTGGCTAACGTACTATTCGTCCAGCATCAAACGTCCGTATCCTTCTGGGCTTCTATGGAGACTTCTGAATTCTTTGTGAGTACCTAAGGAATGTCCTGACACTTTCAACATTTGGATTCTCAAAAGAAACTTCTTCACTTAGCCTGGACCCGAAGATGGCGTCGTGCTCTCATATTTCGATGAATGTACAATCCTTTAAGGCTCCGACGTGAGAAACGAAAGTCTTAGGACCGTCGGAGAAGAATTTAGAGCCCTCTGGTTATCGAGAAACAAGGAAAGTATCGAGAATTATTAACGGTTACTTCAGTAATTAATTATCCTTAATTAAATGTTACTTTTTTTCCGGCTGTTATTAATTAATGTGAGAAGTGTCGAGAAAAGGTGTACTAACGAGTGCGGTGAAACTTAGTAGCCGGTAAATCCGACAGATGGCGCCGTTGGTCGGTTAGAGTATCAGGAGTCATGAAGCAAGGGGCTACATCGTGTTTTATTTCGATCTGTTTAAAAACCATTGTTGGAGTGTGCCGTTCCGTACGATAGTCAATGCGATACGACACAGCTGTCGATATAGATATAAATGTCGGGAGTGTGGAGCGCTTTTAGGAGAATTTAATTTTACCGATGATTAAGCTTATCGACGGGTTTCACTTCACCTTATCGCGCGTTTCCTCCTGGGCCGTCTGGCAAAAGACTGAGCGCTAGTTTCTGCATTATCGCTAGAGCGAGATGCACGAGTGCACCGCGATCTCCCTCGTGGTTGGTCCTCCCCTTTTTATTTCCATTTTTCGGCGTTAATATGACACAGGTGCGATGGCGGTCGCGAACGCCTCCTCGTGGATGCCTTCTCGATCTGAGATTCAGTGGCTTAGTTTACACCGACGAGTATGCGTACAAGTATGGTACGAATCAAGCTTAGCCAGCGTTTACATCATATAATGGTCAGCGTTCTGACATTATCAGAACTAAGTACGAATCGCGAAGTAGTATAAGGAGGTAGGCGTTATGTCTCCTTATACTACTTCATGGTTATAACTCCGAAATATTTGTAACAACGAAGTGGTAGAATGAGATTCAACGCCATGTATTAAAATCGTCCCCACTTTAGGGGTCCAAGATCTTCAGACTTTTTTCGACCTAGGACCGACAGCGCCTCCTTCATGAAATTTCACAACTTAAAATTATCGTTCACTGGCGGGTCCGCTTGTTTTTATCGCGTTAGCAACATAACATTCTGTATGTCATGCGTGGATTATCAATTTGGTTTGTGTACCTTAATTGAAAGATTAAAAGCATTTTAGGTCATTTATGTCGGTTGGAAATGATTTGGTCATGTAGGATTGAAGTTCCCTCATTTTCCGCAAGGAGCGCTCGCATTGTTAGACCAACGATATATCATGCGCGGATTATCATTTTGGTTTGTGTACCTTAATCGCAAGATTAAAAGCATTTTAGGTAATTTACGTCGATAGGAAATGATTTCGTCATGTAGGATTGAAGTTCCCTCATTTTCCGCAAGTAGCGCTCGCATCATTAAAATGACTTTCTGTGGTACCGATCATAGGCTTTATGTTTCCTTATACTACTTCATGTCGACTACGAAGTGGTATAAGGAGATTCAATGCCACGTATTAAAATCGTCCCCACTTTAGGGGTCCATAGTTCTCAGATTTTTTCCGATGTAGGGTCAAGAGCGCCTCCTCCATGAAATTTTGCAACTCAAAATGATCGTCCTCTAACAAGTCTATTAGTCTTTATCGCGTTATAAATATCACGTTCTGAATATCATGCGCGAATTATCGTTTTGCTTTACGTACCTTAATTGCAAGATTAAACGCATTCTAGGTAATTTACATTGATAGAAAATGTTTTGGTCACGTAGGACAGGAGTTCCCTCATTTTCCGCAAGGAGCGCTCGCGTCGTTAGATCAGCGAAAATTTGAGATCATGAGTCCCGATTTTGAGGACATTTTCTATGAAACCGACTCTTGGCGTTATCTCTCAGTATACTACTCCATGGGACAAATATAATACGCTTTACGTACCTTAATTGCAAGATTAAACGCATTCTAGGTAATTTACATTGATAGAAAATGTTTTGGTCATGTAGGATAAGAGTTCCCTCATTTGCCGCAAGGAGCGCTCGCGTCGTTAGATCAACGAAAATTAGAGATCATGGGTCCCGATTTTGGGGCCATTTTCTATGGAACCGACCATTGGCGTTATCTCTCAGTATACTACTCCATGGGACAAATATAATACGCCTAGTGGTTGCCGGTCAACCTGTTTGTTGTAAATTTTGCAAAAATTCAATACACTGTCGAACATGAATGCTTTCCCTGCAGATGGCGCCGCCAGTGTTGACGAGAAGGCATTCACGTCCGTTATCGTACATGGATACAGGTGAAATGATGATGGATTTGTTAACTTTGTTTAGGAAATTTGTGAAGACATGTCAAAATGCTCGTAAGAGCCGCATAAATAATTTAAACGTCGGCGATATGTCGTCAGAGTAGTTAATTCGTCGGCGAAGATATGAGTTGTTATTAATGTGGTTA
This sequence comes from Orussus abietinus, assembly GCF_000612105.2. Classification (NCBI taxonomy): domain Eukaryota; kingdom Metazoa; phylum Arthropoda; class Insecta; order Hymenoptera; family Orussidae; genus Orussus; species Orussus abietinus. The sequence goes on along the minus strand of NW_019394570.1, from coordinate 36,103 downwards.
CGAATAAATCATTTAATATCTGCGAAAATTACTTTGGAAGGCCTTTTCCCATCCGCTATTGCCAGAAATTGATTATTAAATCCTTTCCCGTACGACGTTTTAATTTAATCTTCTTCATTTTTCTATGCCAGATACCTATGGAGAATCACGTAGCATTTCATCAGTTTGACATTGAACTTATTCGCAGTAAAATTTTGAAAAATGTTGAAATTTGTTATAATTGTGCGTTTAATGCACTATTTGAATTTTTAATACGCAGACCAGCTTGAGGAATAAGTTCTCGCCATTTTTAACGTAACGTAACATAATTAAGGTGATAGGGAAGGATCATTCTATATATATATATAATGTCAAAATATTAATAAAACTTTTCTCCAAACTGCGTGTATCGAATTATTTGAAACTTCAGCACGTGATTATGGAGGCCCTAAGGAAGGTCGCGATTCCCGTGAAATGTCATGTTTAAAAAAAAAAATTTTATTTAGCCTAGACAAGAATTAAAATCACGTTTTTTTGTCAAATATGAAATTTCACGAGCATCGCATTCTTCCTTAGGGCCTCCATAATCACGTAGTTAAGTTTCAAATCATTCGGTACACCCAGTCTGGAGGAAAGATTTATTAATATTTTGACATTGTACATATGTCACTTTCATATCGCCTTAAAACGGCGGGAACTTATTCCTTAACCTAATAGCTTGAAGAAACGGTCTCTTTGAACGTAACGTGGCAATACGGTTCACTATCGTTTATACCGAAAGTTTTATACGAACCATTACGCGTATCACATGATCTATGTAAATTAAGTCATTATGGTGCAATAGCGAGGGTACTCCCACTACTTTAAGGCGATGTGAAAGTGACGTTAAAAAGGTCTCGTTTATGAAACTTTTCTCCGAACTGGGTGTACCAAATCGTTTCAAACTTGACAATGTTAACGTGGAGTCTATAAGGAACGTCCTGGACGCTACAAAAATAAAATAAAAAAAATTTGTCTACTGGTATTTTCAATTGTTTTATAAAAAATGATATTTTATGAATGTCGGAACCTTTCTTATAGCCTTCATGTTCAGGTTGTAAAGTTTCAAGCGATTCGGTACACTCACTTTGGAGAAAAGTTCCCACGGCAATTTCACATCACCTTAAAAATCGGTAGGAATTTTTTGGACAACCCAATAGAATGTCCCTTTCATATCGCCTTAACCCTTCGTGTGTAGGCGCGTCGATAAGCCCTGTATCCATGATCAAAGAACATTGTCAAAGTGTTTCGCCGACTGTTTATGACGAGAAGGCATTTATGTCCACCAGAGACCCAATTCTCGAGTTCATACGGATTTTATTCACATACGAATAAATTCGCATGAACTAGTTTGCATTATTGCGAAGTCGGATAATTGTTCATCGTTTGAAAGTCGAAACTGTCAATTTCGCATAGGAAAGTTCATCGCCGATAGCTTAGGACGAGAAGGCATTCATGTCCACCAGAGATCCAAGTCTCGAGTTCATACGGATTTCATTCACATACGAATAGATTCGCATGAACTAGTTTGCATTATTGCAAAGTCGGATAATTGTTCATCGTTTAAAGGTCGAAAATATCAATTTTGTATGGGAAAGTTCATCGCTGAGAGCTTATGACGAGAAGACATTCGCATCCACCAAGAACCAATTTTTGAGTTCATACGGATTTTTTTCGCATACGAATAGATTCGCATGAACTATTTTGCATTAATGTGAAGACGGATAATTGTTCATCGTTTGAATGTCGAAACCGTCAATTTCGCATGGGAAAGTTCATCGCCGACAGCTTATGGCGAGAAGGCATTTATATCCACCTGGACTCAACTCTCGAGTTCATACGGATTTCATTCACATACGAATAGATTCGCACGAACTACTTTGCATTATTGAGAAGACGGATAATTGTTCATCGTTTAAAGGTCGAAACCGTCAATTTCGCATAGGAAAGTTCATTGCCAACAGCTTATGATGAGAAGGCATTCATGTCCACCAGGACCCAACTCTCGAGTTCATACGGATTTCATTCACATACGAATAGATTCGCATGAATTATTTTGTATTAATGTGAAGTCGGATAATTGTTCATCGTTTAAGGGTCGAAACTGTCAATTTTGTATGGGAAAGTTCATCGCTGAGAGCTTATGACGAGAAGACATTCGCATCCACCAAGAACCAATTTTTGAGTTCATACGGATTTTTTTCGCATACGAATAGATTCGCATGAACTATTTTGCATTAATGTGAAGACGGATAATTGTTCATCGTTTTAAAGTAGAAACTGTCAATTTCGCATAAGAAAGTTCATCGTCGATAGCTTAGGACGAGAAGGCATTCATGTCCACCAAGACCCAACTCTCGAGTTCATACGGATTTCATTCACATACGAATAGATTCGCATGAATTATTTTGTATTAATGTGAAGTCGGATAATTGTTCATCGTTTAAGGGTCGAAACTGTCAATTTTGTATGGGAAAGTTCATCGCCGACAGCTTATGACAAGAAGGCATTCATGTCCACCAAGACCCAACTCTCGAGTTCATACGGATTTCATTCACATACTAATAGATTCGCATGAACAATTTTGCATTAATGTGAAGTCGGATAATTGTTCATCGTTTAAAGGTCGAAACTGTGAATTTCGCATGGGAGAGTTCATATGAACTCAAGAATTGGGGCCCAGGACACGTGACAACCTCTTCGGGGGGGACCGGATGCGAGTGGAGTTACCTTCACGATAACGTCGTTTAAAGAGAAACCCTCCCTCGACGGAGGTCGTAGACGAAGACGGACACGCGGCGAAAGCGTGTCCTTTTACCTTGTATAAATGTTTTATAGTTAATGTAGATTTATACTCTGTGCGCAAGTACACGTCGTCTCGATGGTTAAGCACGATAGAAGCGGTGCCGCCTTAAAGTGAATCCATTTTTGGGAATAACTCGTCCCACCATCGCGGCGACGTGCTTGCACCCTGCGATTGTAAATACGTTGAGAGTTATATATATACATTATATATATATAATGTGTATATATATATAAATATAGATAGATAGATGCACGCGTGTATACAGGCTGTAATCAATTCCTGGCGATGGTTTACACGTCTCTATCCTTGGTGAAAATGGAGAGAGTCCCGTGGAATTTCCTTCTACGGTGCCTGGCTAGCCTGTAATTAAGGCGGTATGAAAGGGTTATTTTATATATATTAGACGTAGGAATATTTATAAAAGCTTTTTGCAAAAGCATACTGGTGCACCGGATCATTTGAATCTTCACCACGTGACTATCGAAGCGCTGAAGAGGAACGTGGTGCTGGTGAAATTTCATTTTCTTCCAAAGAGAAATGTGTATTCTTGCTTCTAGTCTGGGATGAATAAAAGAAATTGTTTATTAATAATGAAATTTCATTGATGTTTTCAAAGATTCGGTGCATCCAGTTTCGGGAAATGTTTTATCAATATTTTCACGTTTGTATGGAGAGAATGACCCTTTCGTATCACCAATTCACACCAATATCACTAATTCCTTGTATGAACACGATGTTCATCCGTCGAGTTGAATGCATGGGAACGAATGGGGCCTCTATTGCGGCGTTTTGTAACTAAAGGGTTAAGTGGAAAGTGATCAGCGCGTAGATCGATCAAACGAGAATAGAAGGCACGTCATGTTCTTTTCATACAGCTTATGGAAGTGGAAAAGACCTTTTTGTTGTATGTGTATATATGCTCAAGTTCCCGCAAGAGGGCAGACAGAGGGGTTTTTCTATTCCTAAACTTTTCTGGAAATAAGCTGCGCACATATTAAGTACCTTTTGAGAAACGACGTTCAAGCGATACTGTGAACGTTTCTGTAATATATTCTACCACTAAGTAGTATAAGGAGATTTAACGCCATGTGTTGAAATCGTTCCCATTTTAGGCGTACATGATCTTAAGATTTTTTTCGATTTGATGCCGACAGCGCCTTCGATAAAATGTTGCAATTCCAAATTATCGTCTGTTAAAGCATTCGCTAGGCTTTATCGCGTTAAAAACATCACATTCTGAATATCATGCGCGAATTATCGTTTCGCTTTATGTACCTTAATTGTAAGATCAAAAGCATTTTAGGTAATTAACGTTGATAGGAAATGTTTTGGTCACGTAGGATAGGAGTTTCCTCATTATCCGCAAGGAGCGCTCGCATCGTCAGATCAGCGAAAATTTGAAATCCTGGGCCGTGATTCAGGGGTTCCTTTCTGTGGAACCGAATATAGGCGTTATGTCTCTTTATTCTACTACATGGTGACCACGAAGTTGTATAAGGAGATTCAACGCCATGAATTAAAATCGTTCCCACTTTAGGGGTTCAAGATGATCAAGTTTTTTTTCGATCTAGTGCCGACAGCGCCTTCGATAAATGTTCAAATTCAGAATTATCGTCTGCTAAATCATCCGCTAGTCTTTATCACGTTAAAAACATCACATTCTGTGTATCATGTGCGGATTATCGTTTCGCTTTGCGTACCTTTATTGCAAATTTAAAAGCATTTTAGGTATTTTACGTCGGTAGGAAATGTTTTGGTCACGTAGGATAGGAGTTCTGTCATTTTCCGCAAGGAGCGCTCGCATCGTTACATAAGCGAAAATGACTTTCTGTGGAACCGATCATAGGCGTTTAGTCTCCTTATACTACTTCATGTATTCTACATTTGCGCAGTGAAAATCCCTTTTCGTATGAGGCTAATAGCTCTATTTTAGCGTCAAATAGTCACTTGTCAGTATACTCTTGCGCAGGGAAGACACCTTTTAGTATGAAATGAAATGATCGATTTTAACGTCGAATGGACTAACGATCTCGAAAAACGTTAGCGTTAGTTTGTATTCCTGAAAAGCGATGCAGCGTCTAATTTGTGCGTCAAGTTGTTAAAACCTATCGGAGCCAGAAATGATACGGTATCACTCGTAGCGTCGCTTTTCGTCCTGCTTCGAACTAACGAGTCATGTTCGCTAATTAATACTATAAGTGGTTCGTTCAGCGTGAAACGATTACTTGTAAGGAAAGGATTGAAGAGAGGAAAAGGAAAATGTTAGTACTACTTACGAATTGAAAGAAAAACAGAGACATCACGGTAAAACCACTGTTGGGTAGAACTTGTTTTTCAATTACGCAATGAGTATGGATTTTTCCTATCATTTCGTTAGTTGACTTTAGAACCAACATATTGTTGCTTTTGCGGTGTTCAGGCCGAAGCTGGGGAAACCGAACTATCTTTTTCTATAGTTAGCGTTAAGGAAGTCACGTGACTGCGTTTAGCGCTAAAATGGAGCGTCCATGCATCCACATCTTATGAATTTTCGAAAAAGTTTAGAGAAGTAAGATATCTCTCTTTCCGCAATTCCTCCCTTATATTGTCTTCTCCATTTCTGTAAGCTCTATGTTTGTCTTGCCCCATGGACGTTGAATATATGAACTGTAATGTCGATTTAACTGTGAAGGCAGCCACGTTGAAAGACGAAGAACAAGGGACGCTCACCTTTCTCATTTTCCTTCTGATTTTGCGTAAAATAGCTTCGCAGCGCAATATTGCGACCGGCTAACTGGATAGCTGATGTCCTACAAAATAGTGGGACGTTTTGAAGCGACCACAGCGCCTCTGGTTACGGGCACGTCAACTAACATCGCAATATTTGCGCATGCGTCAAAACAATGCGTCATTCAACCGTAGATAGTATAAGAGGGGTCTAATTAATTTACTGGAAGATAATAATTGTCATGTTCATTAAAATACTTACGAGGAAAAAGATAATCGTTTTGTATTAGTCGAAGCTTTCTTACGATATGCTCTACGCACCATTTTATCCGTAAATGATGTCTCTTCTGTTTTTTGTACGTTAAATGATTACCTTCGGGAATTAACGGTTCAAAAATTTTGCGCATGCGCACCTGTTACTTATTTAGTACCGCTAGGGATGTGTAGAGGCGCTGGGGTGCCTTGAATTCATCCAAGTTCTCTCCGAATGGAACAAATAGGTATCAGATATCCAGTTAGTATATAGATTAGTGGACCGGCAATTTAAAGGCAAGAGATAAGGGATGAAGGACCGTTTTCGTCCTCTTTTCTTCTCACTACAGTGCACAATTATATCAAAGAAGTGACGAAACATCGGTACGTGGCTGTCACGCGCGTTGGAAGTGAAACTTCTAAGTTAGAGACAATTATTATATATTATTAACTTTTTGGCTGCGTAAGACGTATTATATACGTACATTTGGTCCACTATTGCCTGCACGCTCTGACGAATTTCGGCCGTAGGTCAAAAACGCTTAGCAGTTAAAGGGTTAATTATTCATTAACAAAATGACTTCACGCGTTCGGTACTGGTTGTCTCGGGCATATAAATAATTGGAATCGGATACCAGTAATAATTTTAATGTCAACATTGTCAAACCAGAAGTACAGCCGCTGATCGACCTCTTAGATAACAAATTAAAATGATATAACTCGAACGAAAGCGTTAATGGAAATTGTTTTCTGTCAGTACTCAAGGACGCAATGATGAATGTAAATAGTAATTAATTGTAAAGAATAAAGCGATAACGATTCACTTTCCGATACGAGTCCCTTTCGTAGTGTACGAATTCACATCTACTACCGTCCCATAAGAAGTTTCACTTCAAAAACGCGTCAATCGCGCTTTGGTACAATGGCGGACATGAATTCCTCCCCTGCAGATACGGCATCGCCTGTGCAGGATGGGAGGGCATTGATGTCTTCCCGTGTACACCGCGGACACGAATGCCTCCCCTGCAGATACGGCATCGCCTGTGCAGGATGGGAGGGCATTGATGTCTCCCAGTTTACAAAAAATGGAGTAGAAAAGTTATTCAATCGTGTACGAATTCACATCTACTACCGTCCCATAAGAAGTTTCACTTCAAAAACGCGAAGATCGCGCTTTGGTACAATAGCGGACATGAATTCCTCCCCTGCAGATACGGCATCGCTTGTGCAGGTCGGGAGGGCATTGATGTCTTCCCGTGTACACCGCGGACACGAATGCCTCCCCTGCACATACGGCATCGCCTGTGCAGGATGGGAGGGCATTGATGTCTCCCGGTGTACCAAAAATGGATTAGAAAAGTTATTCAATCGTGTACGAATTCACATCTACTACCGGCCCATAAGAAGTTTCACTTCAAAAACGCGTCAATCGCGCTTTGGTACAATGGCGGACATGAATTCCTCCCCTGCAGATACGGTATCGCCTGTGCAGGTTGAGAGGGCATTGATGTCTCCCCGTGTACACCGCGGACATGAATGCATTCCCTGCAGATACGGCATCGCCTGTGCAGGATGGGAGGGCATTGATGTCTCCCAGTGTACACCGCGGACATGAATGCATTCCCTGCAGATACGGCATCGCCTGTGCAGGATGGGAGGGCATTGATGTCTCCCAGTTTACAAAAAATGGAGTAGAAAAGTTATTCAATCGTAACATAAAAAGTCTACATGCTTTAACAAATGCGAAGCACTTGCAAATGGGGGTATTCATATAAAGAAATCATGGATTTTAATGCTTGAAATTATGCGGAAATCAGCTGGAAATCACCGAAACACTGTCACAATTTTAAGGCCGGCCGTCCCTTGTTACCGAATCGCAATTGTTATTTATTATATAAAATCAATGACAATCGGCTCTCAATGAAGGAAATCATATTCACTGGTTTCCGAGTAAGCAGCCTCTCGATTTTTGTTGTATGGGCGAGCTAAAAACATTCTTTACGGGGGAATAGAAATTCTATTTACGGTTGCGACATCCTTTATTAGCGACAACAAACCTGTCATTGGATTAAGTTAACAATATCTATTTCGCCACCGTTAGAAACTTATATGCTAGTTTACAAATGTAAACGTTTTTGCCGAATTAATCTTTTCAATTCTAACTCGCCCAAACTTGGCGATAAGAACATTTTATGGCGTTTTAAGCATACACAGCATACATATGGCATACACATGGCGTGCGTATATGTACGTATGCAAGTATGTGTATTTGGCGCGAAACTCTACCTAGTTTCCTGATTATTGCAATGAGTGGAAAAATGTATCAGTAATGCTTTTTTTGTTAAGAGTGTAAATGTTATTTTTTTTCTCCTTGAAAGAAACAAGCAGAATTTGGGCGCTCTTAAGGTGATATGAAAGTATCATATATACATACCAAAAAGATGAAATATTTATAAAACTATTCTGCAAATAGTGTGCACCGAATCATTTGAAACTTCAGTACGCGATTAGGAAGGCCCTAAGGAAGAACCTAATGTTCGCAAAATTTCATTTTTCAACGAAGATTTTTTTATTTACCCTAGACTAGAACCAAGATGACATTTTTTCGTGAGAAATGAAATCTCACGAGTATAGCGTTCTTTCTTATGTCAGGGCCTTCCTAATCACGTGCTGAAGTTTCAAATGATATGGTGCACCCAGTTAGGAGAAAAGTTTTATAAATATTTTCAGGTTTAATATATAAAGAATGACCCTTTCATATCGCCTTAATCACGGGAGGGATTTAAGGCGTTTCTTTGCAATCAAAGGGTTAATTAATGCAGGCTAATTTGCACCGTAGAGAATAGTTGGAGAAGATTGTTCGACGCCATTTTCAACGAGGGTAGCGACGTGTAAACCGTGATAACAGATTCTGTTACATCTTGTACACTGGGAGACATCAATGCCCTCCCATCCTGCACAGGCGATGCCGTATCTGCAGGGAAGGCATTCATGTCCGCCATTGTATTATATATGTACAGAGAGAAAGAGAGAGGGAATCGAGCGAGGAACAATTTAGGCGGAACACGGATTTCTAATAAGGAACTAGATTGCTAATATAAGTCGTTAACAATGATAAACTGTGCGCTCAAACGAACATCCGGTCGGCCTTTACATGTACGCGAAAAACAATAGAAATCTGTCAGTCAAAATACTATCAACTTAACTACTCAGCGAAACAATAAAAAATACCAAACAACGGATATATCAAATGAAAAATTGTAATATGAAAGATTAGTAAACATTTATGCGGAAAGTAAGGCACGTCCCATAACCTAAATTTCACACGGAAGAGTAAAAAAATAGTTTACATGATTAAGCGGAACCCCATTTACTTTTGATGGGAATGATATTGCGGTATTTTGTAACGTCTATTTAAAAAAAGAAAGGTCCCTTTTTTCGGTAAAATATCACAGATAGGTAGCGGATAGACATCCGATATTGAATAAACAATAAGGTACATAATGGGTTAACGAGAAATAAATCCCCGGTAGATTTGTCCCACCAAACATGGTTACGTAAAACATGTCTCTGTGACATGTAACGCGACATTCGGATTACACGTCATGTCTACGTCATGTTTATATTACTATTTTCGCCGCAGTTATGTAACATTGTTAGAAACCGAATACACGCATTACATATCGATAACTCGTTACACATTATTTTAATATCATGTAACTGCACCGACAGGTTTGTAACGATGTTATGGATGTTACGAAACGATAACGGTAATGTAATAACATAATTTCACTGATCTATGTACTAACTTGATAGCTGATACCTGTTTGTTCCATATGGAGAGGACTTCGACGAATTCAAGGCACCCCAGCGCCCCTACACGTGGGCAGCGGAACTAAAGGAGTAACATGTGCGCATGCGCCAAAGTTTTGAACAGTCAATCCATCAGTTTGTTATTACAAATATTGATTTGTCAATTCGCGAAGGTAAACGCTTAAGGTATAAAGGGCAGAAGTGACATAATTTACGGGTAAAATGGTGCGTAGGGCATATCGTAAGAAAGCTTCGACTAAAACAATGGTTATCTTTTTTCTCATTAGTATTTGAATAAAAATGACAATTACTTTTCTCCCAGTAAATTAATTTTATGCCTTTGGTACTATCTACGGTTGAATGACGCGTTGTTATAACGCATGCGCAAATACTACGATGTTAGTTGGCGGGCCCATAACCAGAGGCGCTGTGGTTGTTGCAAAACGCCCCGCCATTTTGTAGGAAATCAGCTATTCAGTTAGTATATAGATCGGGGCATGATCTTGATACATCATTTTAATAACTTCTATTATCTACCACGTTATTCCAGTGTTAGGTAGTTGTAACAATACGCTTGGTGGGACGTATAGGGTAAAGAATAAAGAATAAAGAATAATACGTAATATACGCGGTTTTTTACGCGTATATTACAACGTCTCAATACGTCTCTAGTTTTCTACGCGAACGCAAAGTATATTGCGCCTCTCCATTTCTAAATAGAAAATAATAAATCCAATTAGAAACAGGATATTAAACAGTCTTAAGTTGTAAAAATGTTGAACGCCAGCGATAAATTAGTTCTTATAAGTGTTTACGTATTCACACGTGCGCTAAAAGACGTTTATAACCTAACGGATACATGTATCAGGCACGCCTGCGGCATCCGCCATATTGGAAACGTAAAATTTTAAAGAATTTTCAATGGAAGCGCAAAATTAATTTATTGTTACATAAAAGAATTTACAAATGTGCTAAAAGGTGTTTATAACCTAGCGGATGCCGTATATCGTATATCTACGTTAGCTTTCATAATGGAAACGTAATTTACTGGATTTCTACGATTTTCTACGGTAAACTATCTGGTATACGTAATATACGTGAAAAAACCTCTACCTAACCTTTTTCGAGATACAACCGCGCCTCTCGATATTTCTTGCGCAAAATTTCGTTTTATCATTGGCAATCTAGTTCCCAATACAAATCTGTGAGACAGAAGCGGGTCCTCGTGTATGTAAAAACCATGGAAAGCGGATATCCTACAAATCACGCGGCGTTTTGCAGCGAGCACAGAGACCTCTGGTGATGGGCACCTCAACTAATATCGCAGCATTTGCGCATGCGTCAGAATAACGCGTCATTCGACTACAGATAGGATAAGAGGGGTGAAATTAATTTATTGGAAGGAAATAATTACCATTTTTATAAAAGTACTTACGAGGAAAAAGATAACCATTTTGTTTTAGCCGAAGCTTTCTTACGACTGCTCTACGCGCCATTTTACTCGTAAATAATGTCTCTTCTGTCCTTTATGTCCTCAGGTGAAGTGAAACACGTCGAGGAACTTGATCGACGTCGGTAAAAAGATTTCTCTAAATATCTACGTTGCCGACGTTCGTTTTTATATTGACAGCTGTGTCGAATTATATTGGGTATTGTACTAAATGACATTCTCTACATGTCGCTTTCGTATTATAATTATAATGAAATCGAAGTAGAAGACCAGAAATCCCCTGGATTCGTGGTTTCAGAGGCCCTAATTGACTGCAGAGGGACACCCTGTGCCATCTGTGAATTCCGTATCAACTAAACTTTCACTCCGAGACCTCGTATTACCATCGTTTTAGCACAGCACCGCATATGACACTTTTTTGCCTTTATCTCGTTCAAATACGTGTTTCTCGATTACCATAATGTTTTTAATTGTCGTGTAATTGTCCTGACACTTTGGTTTCACATATTAGAGCCTCCAACAATTGTATATCGATCAAAATATGAGAGCTCGACACCATTTTGGTTCTGGTCTGGGTTAAGTTAACAATTGTTTTTTCTAAAATCCATATTTTCAAAATGTCAGGATAATTCCTAGGTGTTCAGGAGTCATGTGTCAAAGGTTCAGACAGTTCAATCCAATACCCTTAAAAGAAAGTGTCTTATTCAAATCGACTGATTTGAGGGGGGGTTTCACTTCACCTTAAACGTTTACCTTCGCGAACTGAAAGTTCAACCTTTGTTATTGCCTTTGTTATTACTTTAAACTTGCGCATGCGCACCTCCTACTTATGTAGTACCGCTAGGGATGTGTAGGGACGCTGGGGTGCCTTGAATTCATCGAAGTCCTCTCCGTATAGAACAAATAGACGGGTTTGCTCGTTTTGCCTACACTTTCCACACTTTTACGAAAAGTGCACACTTTGGCGTTCGTTTTCACGGAAGTGACGCAGACGTCGCTGTTCGTTTTGCGAGGGCATCTACCCCGATTTACACTTTCTCTACACTTTCTACCCTCGATCCCGAGCTAGTGCAACATGTTATAAAAAAGCGTAGGCTATGAATTCGGCGGCAAATTTCAAAATTGAAAAGACCAAGGAACAGGGAAACACAAAGTTTGTCCCAAGATCTCAACGTAATATAAATGGAAATAATGATCAGTACATTTTCTTCTTGTATAGAACGATTTAGCGTTTTAATTTTCTACGTAATCTTTGAAGAATTGTACAACCATTATTTATTACAAATTGTGTATTGATTTGCAATTTATTTATTTACAATTATTATGTATTCCTGCATCATGCATTATCTCTATCATCATCATTTGCTAGAAGATGTAATGGAGGAAGCTTTACATTTTCATTTTCATCCTCATCAGATTTGAATAGTTCCAAAATCGTATTACTGTCCCGCTAAATCGGCCATCTTGTACTTTCTTGAGCTTTCTGGCGTTCGGGATATGTCGACGAAAGTGTACCTACCCTTCTGCACCTTTCAAGAAAACTGTACTACCCTCGACACCCTCGAGGGTAGAAAGTGCATCATTTGCTAGAAGATGTAATGGGGGAAGCTTTACATCTTCATTTTCATCATCATCCGATCCAAATAGCTCCAAAATCGCATACTGTCCCGCTAAATCGGCCATCTTGAACTTTCTTGAGCTTTCTGGCGTTCGGGATATGTCGACGAAAGTGTACCTACCCTTCTGCACCTTTCAAGAAAAGTGTACTACTCTCGTCACCCTCGAGGGTAGAAAGTGCATCATTTGCTAGAAGATGTAATGGGGGAAGCTTTACATCTTCATTTTCATCATCATCCGATCCAAATAGCTCCAAAATCGCATACTGTCCCGCTAAACCGGCCATTTTGTATTTTCTTGAGCTTTCTGGCGTTCGAGATATGTCGACGAAAGTGTACCTACCCTTCTGCACCTTTCAAGAAAAGTGTACCACTTTCGTAACCCTCGAGGGTAGAAAGTGCAGAAAGTCCATCATCATTTGCTAGAAGATGTAATGAGGGAAGCTTTACATCTTCATTTTCATCCTCACCCGATTCGAACACCTCCAACATTGCACACTGTCCCGTTAAATCGCCATCTTGTACTTTTTTGAGCTTTCTGGCGTTCGGGGCGTCGACGAAAGTGTACACTGGGAGACATCAATGCCCTCCCATCCTGCACAGGCGATGTCGTACCTGGAGGGGAGGCATTCATGTCCACATTGTACACTGGGAGACATCAATGCCCTCCCATCCTGCACAGGCGATGCCGTACGTGCAGGGGAGGCATTCATGTCCGCCATTGTACATACCCTTCTGCACCTTTGAAGAAAAGTGTAGTACCCTCGTTACCCTCGAGGGTAGAAAGTGCAGAAAGTGCATCATCATTTGCTAGAAGATGTAATGGGGGAACCATTACATCTTCATTTTCATCATAATCCACTTCGAATGGCTCCAAAATCCCATACTATCTCGCTAAATCGGCCATCTTGTACTTTCTTAAGCTTTCTGGCGTTCGGGACGTCGACGAAAGTGTACTTACCCTTCTGCACTTTTCAAGAAAAGTACAGTACCCTCGTTACCCTCCAGTGTAGAAAGTGCAGACAACGCGAACAAACCTGGTATCAGCTATCCAGTTGGTATATAGATCAGGGATAAAAACGCGAATGATCACGGAAGCGTATGATTCAGATGTGCGGGATAGTCGTCAACCTGGAGCCTTGGAGCCGTCCCGAGGAACGCGCGTCGGCGTTGCCTCTCGAGCGGCTATTTCCACGGCAGATCGCGACAAGATCGAGGGAGGACTCGATGAAGACGTCCTCATAGAGATGGGGGGAAACCGAGGCTCCTCAGGGCGCCTCGACTCCTCGGGGAACCGGCGGCGACGCCCTGGAGGGGGGCAACTCGATTGACCTTGGATGCGCTTTTCTTTTGTAGCAGGAGCTTAGCAGCGTCGAGGTCGACCTAGGTGCAGGCACGCCCCGGGGACCTCCTCGAGGACCTCCTCGAGGTCTGCCCCTCGACTTTAGTTATCGGCGTACACCTAGAAGCGCGGCTCTCGACACTTTCTGCAGACTTTCCGGGACTCGTCCCGATTTCCCCCGGGACACCAGCACGCGGCTCGGACGACTCCGGCGACGTCCGGCGAGGGACGTCGTCTCCGACGCCCTCCGCCTCCCGGGGGCTCCGTCGCTCCCCAGGGGCGGAGGGCGGCGCTCCTTATTGCGATTAGATTAGTCATTCGATGTACTTGCTTTGTGTCCAATAAAAAGGAGACGTATTTTGGATGTGCCCTCGTTGCATTCACGCGGTTCTACCTTGATGAGCGACGTGGCCGGAGGTCGTTTCACCTCGGGATGATTTAGGTCGCGGAGTACGAAGGCTCTCGGTGAAGTTCAATTGCAGATCGGTAGGGAATCCATTGTCGCGGGGATCTTTGCGAGATTCTGTAGGGGACTCGTAGTCGAGACTTATTGTGAATGTTTCGTTTATACGTCTCGTGGACTTAAGGCGAAGTGAAACACGTCGAGGAACTTGATCGACGTCGGTAAAGAAGATTTTTCTAAATACCTCCGTTGCCGACTTTCGTTTTTATATTGACAGCTGTGTCGAATTATATTGGGTATTGTACTAAATGGCATACTACGTATTTCGTTTCCGTATAATAATTATAAATAAATCGAGGGATTTTAACCGGTTAAAACCATCTTATGAAATACATCAGGATGTATGTAGTGTAGAATTTATTCTAATGTTGTATGCATCCTGTAATTACACATGCGTTCCACTCACATCCATGCAAGTTAACACTTTGAACAGGGAGCCATTTCGACATATGGGCGAAATTCGTCTGACCGTGCAGGCAATATTGGATCAAACTTTAGGCGCTCTTAGTAGCGAAAGGGTTAGAATAAATTCCAACCTATCTAAATAGCATTCAAACATATTTTCGTTCCTACGCATATTCGGGATAAAACAATGGAAAGAACGTGGGTTAAATATGATTTAAACGAGGTTTGAACCACTGTTTTTTAGGCAACAAAGTAACCCAGCAAATATGGTGTAAACCGGTTAAAATCATTGGGTTGGGCTTTTTGTAAAAAAAAAAAACGAATATTTATGCCAAGTCTGAGAGATCCTCCCGAATTTTTTAATCGAGCTCCATTGAAATTGCCCCTCTCAAGTGAACAATTTTATATATTCATAATTTTTCGTTTAAATAAACTGCTTTGTTCACCGGACTGGAGATGATTGAACCCCTTTGTTCAGACTCGCGACTATTTTTAGGACGAACTCTCGACTATTTTTGGGACGAACTATAGACTATTTTTAGGACGAACTTTCTACTATTTTTAGGACAAACTCTCAACTATTTTTATGACGAACTTTCGACAATTTTTAGGACGCATTCTCGACAATTTATAGGACAAACTCTCGACTATTTTTAGGACGAACTCTCGACTATTTTCGGGAGAAACTCGACTATTTTCAGGACGAACTCTCGACTATTTTCGGGAGGAACTCTCGACTATTTTCAGAACGAACTCTCGACTATTGTCGGGAGGAACTCTCGACTATTTTTAGAACAAACTCTCGACTATTTTCGGGAGGAACTCTCGACTATTTTCAGGACGAACTCTCGACTATTTTCGGGAGGAACTCTCGACTATTTTTAGGATGAACTCTCGACTATTGTCGGGAGGAACTCTCGACTATTTTTAGAACAAACTCTCGATTATTTTAGGACGAACTCTCGACATCGTCGCACTGCATAGAGACGAGGAGACAAATGGCCGGAAAGTTTCATATCTAGCTGATAGGCGTTATCGCGTTGGCATTAGTGATTAGATACACATGATCGACCTCAATGCAACCATTTCATTACGCGCGTTAACGAGGTCTTACCGGAGCCTGCAGAAAGTCGAGGGTCGCCTCTTCGATAGAGGAGGATTAGAGCTTAAGAGTCGAATTTATTTATAGAGACTAGTCCATTAAGGTGAAGTGAAACCCGTCGAGAAGTTTGCTCGACGTTGGTAAAAAGGATCCTTCTAAATACTTACGTTACCGACGTTCGTACATGTATTGACAGCATTTTCTAATTATATTGGGCATTGTCCTAAATGGCACTCTATATGTCGTTTCCGTCCAATAATTACAAACAAATCGAAGTAAAACTTCAGAAATCCCCCGGATTCATGGTTTTTGACGCCCTAGTTGACTGCAGAGGGACCCCCTGCGCCATCTGTGATTTCCGTGTCAACTAAATTTTCACTCCGAGACCTCATATTACCATCGTTTTAGCACAGCACCGCATAAGACACTTGTTTGCCTATATCTGGTTCAAATGCGAGTGTCTCGATTACCAGAGTGTCGTAAAAAGTCGTACAATTGTCCTGACCCTTCCCTTTCTCATATCAGAGCCTTCAATAATTGAATATATCGATCGAAACATGAGAGCTCGACGCCATTTTGGTTCTAGTCCGGGCTAAGTTAACAATTTTCCTTTTTGTCTAAAATCCAAATTTTCAAAGTGTCAGGATAATTCCCAAGAAATTGAATTTTTCTCTCAGGGTGTAGCCTAGCCATAGCCGAATCAGTGGTCGTGACACGTGTGCTTTTCCAGGTCGTCGAAGCGGCTGAAGATGGAGGCCGGGTACAACTCTCACGGGAGCAGGATGCCAGGAGAGCCGGGCCACTTCGGGCCGGAGAACCTCTTCCAGCAAGGAGGCCCCTTCGCGGTGTCGCCCTCTCCGTACTACTTCAACAGCCCCCCAGCCGTGAAGCCGCGGGTACCGCCGTCGACGGGCCACCAGGACGCCGGTCCCGGGGTCTGCGGGACCAGCGACGACAGCCTGGCCCGGAGACTGACTCTGCTGACGAATGCCCTGAGCCAGGGCAAGCCCGTCCGCGTGGACGACCTCATGTCGCTGCGCTCGGACAACGAGGTAGCCGAGAACGGCCGGACGTTTGCGCGGCCCTCGGCCCGACCCGAGAGGCGACCGTAGTCGAGTCCGAGTCGCGCTTCCAGGGGAACGAAGTGCCCAACGACACCCTACATCGGTGGAGTCAGAGATGAGCGGGGAGATGTTTCACGCTATGGTCGAAAAGGAGGCTCGGTTCCCTTGCGTCATGGACCTGCTTTCAAAGGGGCGAATGTTCTCTATCAGTAAAGAAGAACGCGTATGCAGATTTTTTCAAAACAGATAGGATGGAGTTATCGCCTTTTGGTTTTCGGTATCAGGGTTTGTGTAGGTTGGGAAAGAAGACTATAAATATCAAATAAAGTTCTTATGTGTAGGTGGTGGAGGTTACGGGGCGGCACGCACGCATACCCTGTTTTACCGATTTCCTTTGAAAGTAGTTCCAATTTTTACACGGGGGTGAAGAGCGTAGAGGGTGCTATGGGCCGCGCCTTCCTTTCAAACGATGGCAGGAAACATCTCCCCGTTCATCTATGATCAACATAGAGGAAGCAATAATCACTATTAATAGAGATGTATATTCACTATTAATAGAGAATTAATTGAGATGCGCAGGGAGATGTTTCACGCTATGGTCGAAAAGGAGGCACGGTTCCCTTGCGTCATGGACCTGCTTTCAAAGGGGCGAATGTTCTCTATCGGCAAAGAAGAACGCGTATGCAGATTTTAAATACGGCACAGGATAAATAGAATGAAGTTATCGCCTTTTGGTTTTCGGTATCAGGGTTTGTGTAGGTTGGGAAAAAAGACTACGAATACCAAATCAAGTTTTTATGCGTGGGTGGAGGAGGTTACGACGCGGCTCGCATGTATACCCTGTTTAACCGATCGCGAAGATTTCGCCCCTTTGAAAGTAGTTCCAATTTTTACACAGGGGTGAAGAGCGTAGAGGGTGCTATGGGCCGCGCCTTCCTTTCAAACGATGGCGGGAAACATCTCCCCGTTAATGTATGATCAACATAGAGGAAGCAATAATCACTATTAATAGAGATGTATATTCACTATTAATAGAGAATTAATTGAGATGCGCAGGGAGATGTTTCACGCTATGGTCGAAAAGGAGGCACGGTTCCCTTGCGTCATGGACCTGCTTTCAAAGGGGCGAATGTTCTCTATCGGCAAAGAGGAACGCGTATGCAGATTTTAAATACGGCACAGAACAGATAGGATGAACTTAGCGCATATTCGTTTTCGGTATCCGGGTCTATGTAGATTAGGAAAGAAGACTACGAATATTAAATAAAGTTCTTATGCGTGGGTGGTGGACATTACAGCGCGGCATACCCTGTTTAACCGATCGCGAAGATATCGCCCCTTTGAAAGTAGTTCCAATTTTTACACAGGGGTGAAGAGCGTAGAGGGCGCCATGGGCCGCGCCTTCCTTTCAAACGATGGCGGGAAACATCTCCCCGTTCATTTATGATTAACATAGAGAATCGCTATCAACAGAGATGAGCGGGAAGATGTTACCCACTTTATATCACCATCTCCTGCATTTGTCCTCTCATCTCACTATTCGTAGGTGTTTCCATTGTGCTAGTAACGAAATGGTACCCATTCTATCTCCGTACTCCCCTGTCTGTAATAATGTAAACGGGGCTTAACCGTTTGAGTGGCAAGAGTATTAAAGAAATCTTGTCGAAAAGTACCAATCGGCGCGGTCGCGCTTCTCTAATTCCAGTTTGAAAAATGGCAAACGGCGCGATTGCCCTATTTTTTCTGTTTATAACCTCGTTAAACGGTAAGGCCCGTCGCACATACCTCGCTTTACCCCTTTTCGGGCGGAAAGCTTTGAATGTCCCTACCTATGTACAGTGGATACATCCCTCCCTCAATTTACGCGGTACATTGTAACACAATTTACGCAGCCTTGAAACCTCATTACTCTTTTTCATTAAGCTAGTTGAAATAAATATGTATTTCGGAAATTTATCTGTCCTAGCTTTCATTTCCAATATTGTTTTTCTTCTCTACTGACAGACTTCATTTCCGCGATTTTCATTTCTGCAAAACGAATCCACGTGGAACGGATACTTCGCGTAAATTGAGGGACGCCTGTACCTTTTGGCGCCGGACATCTACTTGTTTTTACTATTACTCGTTAGGAACAACAGAAGTGCAAATAAATATTTAATAAACTACCACTAGAATAAAATCAATGCCGCTCCTAGCCCTTTCGATACTGCCGTGCGATTCGCCAGTACACTTCCGTTAGTATACTTCCGCTGTACGGATATTCTCCGATGCTTTTGTATAAAAAAAGGAAAAACGATTCTTGTACAACGCTGTATAACAGAATGCGAGAATTTCCCGTTTACTTTAGTCAAGCATAACTTGTCTCCATCGTTATTGGTTCCTTCTGTTGCGTAATTGTTTTGTTTGCACGAAAACAAATTGCATTTAACGGTTGTCATCCCAAACGTATTATCATGAAGTAGGATAAGGAGACATATCGCCTATCGTCGGTTCCTCAGAAAGTGGCCTCAGCATTGGGACCTAGGAGCTCAGATTTTCGCCGATGTAACGATGCTAGCGCCCCTTGCGGAAAACGAGGGAACTTCAATCCTACGTGACTAAAATGTTTCCTATCGACATAAATGACCTAAAACGCGTTTAATCTTGCAATTAAGGTACGCAAAGCGAAACGATAATCCGCGTAATATGTTCAGAATGTGATGTTTTTAACATGATAAAGACTAGGGGATACTTTAGCATACGATAATTTTGAATTGCAACATTTTATCGAAGGCGCTGTCGGCACTAGATCGAAAAAAATTTGATGATCTTGGACCGCTAAATTGGGGACGATTTTAGTACGTGGCATTGAATCTCCTTATACCACTTCATGGTCATCATTAAGTAGTATAAGAAGACTAAACGCCTATGATGGATTCCACAGAAAGTCATTTTCGCTAATCTAACGATGCGAGCGCTACTTGCGGAAAATGAGGGAATTCCGATCTTACGTGACCAACATGTGTCCTATCGACATAAATGACCTAAAACGCGTTTAATCTTGCAATTAAGGTACGCGAAGCGAAACGATAATCCGCGTAATATATTCAGAATGTGATGTTTTTAACATGATAAAGACTAGGGGATACTTTAGCATACGATAATTTTGAATTGCAACATTTTATCGAAGGCGCTGTCGGCACTAGATCGAAAAAAATGTGATGATCTTGGACCCCTAAAGTGGGAACGATTTTAATTCGTGGCGTTATATCTCCTTATATTACTTCCTGCATATTATTTACATTATTCGAGGAAAATTCTCGTATAACACAATTTCATTCAACGCGTAATATATTAAACGTGTTATATGGGAGTCTACTGTACAGCGCTGCAATAGAAGGACCAGGTATAAGAGAAGTTCACTACAGTTAAAAAGTAAAAAGAAAAACAAAGTAAAACAGTTAGATGTAAATTATGAACCAATGTAAAATTTCAGTTAAAAAAATGATAACGGGTGATAATAATATATAGTAAATATGGCGAGCGTGCGACGAAGGGTGGTTATAGTCACTCCTGATATCGAAAGGGCTAAAGGACGTATATATGTATTTGTGATCCCCAGCGAAAGGGTTAAGGTGATATGAAAGGGTCAGCCTATATATTATATATTATATAACATCTCCCCGTTAATGTATGATCAACATAGAGGAAGCAATAATCACTATTAATAGAGATGTATATTCACTATTAATAGAGAATTAATAGAGATGCGCAGGGAGATGTTTCACGCCATGGTCGAAAAGGAGGCACGGTTCCCTTGCGTCATGGACCTGCTTTCAAAGGGGCGAATGTTCTCTATCGGCAAAGAGGAACGCGTATGCAGATTTTAAATACGGCACAGAACAANTTATATATTATATATACTTGAGAGGTCAAATTATTTGTGAAAGTATTCTCAGAATTGTGTGTACCGATAGGCGACGCTTGTTACCACTTGAGTATCCAAAATGGCGTTACCCACCAAAACGGACATAGATGAATATTATTGGATTGATGTCAATTAAATTTCTCAGCGCCTTTCATATCACCTTAAAGATAACTATTTGACTGGCCAGCCTTTACTGCTGTGCTTACTGTTACTGCTATGCGAGGTATGTGTGGAAGCCTTAATGATAATGACGCGGATCGGCAAAATCTGAGCCTGCAGTCAGTTCAACAATGTGAATTGATAAGGTGGCATTTATAGAGACTGGAAAGGAGAAAAGCGATTGCGTCGTCTGGCACTCAAACATTTATAGGTAGATTCATTGCATTCGGTGTGTATCAGTTCAGATACGCGTCGGATCGATCGAATCAACTTTTGCAACATTTTTTCGAGTCGGCACCGACATGCGTTGGAACTGATACGTGTTGGACAGACCGTATCCACTTTTGCAACGTTTTTTCAGATCGGCACCGGAGTGCGTCGAAATCGATACGTGTTGGACAGACCGAATTAACTTTTGCGACGTTTTTTCGGGTCGACACCGGTACGCATTGGAACTGATATGTGTCAGACCGTATCAATTTTTGCAACGTTTTGTCGGATCGGCACTGATACGCGTTGGACAGACCGAATCAACTTTTGCAACGTTTTGGCGGATTGACACAGGTACGCGTCGGAATCGATACGTGTCGGACCGACCTAAGTAACCTTTGCAACGTTTTGTCAGATCGGCACCGACATGCGTTGGAACTGATACGTGTCGGACCGTATCAACTTTTGCAACGTTTTGTCGGGTCGACACCGGTACGCATTGGAACTGATATGTGTCAGACCGTATCAATTTTTGCAACGTTTTGTCGGAGCGGCACTGATACGCGTTGGACAGACCAAATGAACTTTTGCAACGTTTTAGCGGATTTGCACCGATACGTGTCGGATAGATTGGATCAACTTTTGCAACGTTTTGTCGGATGGGCACTGGTGCGCGTCGGAACCAGTACGTGTAGGACCGACGCATTACGTTGTGCAACATTTTGTCGGATGGGTACCGGTGCGTGTCGAAATCGATACGTGTCGGACCGACCGCATTACCTTTTGCAACGTTTTGTCGGATGGGCACTGGTGCGCGTCGGGACCAATACGTGTCGGATAGAACGAATCAACATTTGCAACATTTAGTCGGATGGGCACCGGTGCGTGTCGAAACCAATACGTGTCGGACCAACCGCATTACCTTTTGCAACGTTTTGTCGGATGAGCACTGGTGCGCGTCGGAACCAGTACGTGTAGGACCGACGCATTACCTTGTGCAACATTTTGTCGGATGGGTACCGGTGCGTGTCGAAATCGATACGTGTTGGACCGACCGCATTACCTTTTGCAACGTTTTGTCGGATGGGCACCGGTGCGCGTCGGGACCAATACGTGTCGGATAGACCGAATCAACATTTGCAACATTTAGTCTGATCGGTACCGACACGTATCGGAGCCAATACGTGTTGGACCGACCACATTACCTTTTTGCAACGTTTTGTCGGATGGGCACCGGTGCGCGTCGGGACCAATACGTGTCGGATGGACCAAATCAACATTTGCAACATTTAGTCGGATCGCCACCGACACGTGTCGGAGCAAATACGTGCCGGGCAGTCCGAGTCGCCCTCACCTCGTCCGCTTCCGTCCCGACAGAGCGACCCGAAGGTGGTTCAGCTACTGGGCGAGCTGCACACGGAGCTTCGCCTGGCCGCCGGGAACGGGCGGCCTAGCGGCCAGCTGGAGTCGCACCTGCCGGTCTTCAACCCTCCGCCACCCTCGACGTCGGCCGGCCCGGGAGGAGGAGCCGCGGCGCCGGCCACCGCACCGGCCCCGGGTAAGTCCCGCTCGACGAGGCCCATTCTGCCCTAGGTCGTCCCGGGCCCAGAAACGAGCGGACCGCCGCCAGTCAGGGCCCCACGATGCAGAAAGGTGCTCGAGACACGGACTTTAAATCGGAAGAAATTAAAAAACAAATTGTTGCATTAAGGGGATGTGAAAGTGGCGTCAAAGGAATCTCATTTATGAAGCTTTCCTCCGAACTTGAGTGTACCGAATAGTTTCAAACTCGACAATGTGAGTACGGAGACTATAAGGAAGGTCCTGACACCCATGAAATTTCAATTTTTTTTTTAATTTGTTTATTGATATTTTTCAAGTTTTTTATACTAAATGAAATTTCTTCAATCTCATTTATGACGCTTTTCTCCAAACTGAGCGTACCGAATAGTTTCAAACTCGACAATGTGAGTACGGAGACTATAAGGAAGGTTCTGACACCCATGAAACTTCAATTGTTTTTAAATTTGCTTATTGATATTTTTCAAGTTTTTTATACAAAATGAAATTTCTTGAGTGTCAGCACCTTCCTTATAGCCTCCATGTTCACGTTGTAAAGTTTAAAAGGATTCGGTACATCCACCTCGCAGAAAAGTTTCATGAACAATTGAGCTTTCGGATGCCACTTTCACATCCCCTTAACCCTTTGAGTGCCACAGGTCTTTGCTGTTTCCGAATCCAAAATTGTCAAGCGACACGATAGTGCTGGCCTAGAGTGCCGGCATTTTTGGACATAGGATAGAAGAAACGCGATCGCGCCACATGGCACCCAAACGATTAAGGTGATGTCAAAGTGCCGTGGAGAAGTCTCGTTTATGAAACTTTTCTACGAACTGGGTGAACCGAATCGTTTCAAACATTACAACGTGAACGTGGAAGCTATAAGGAAGGTCCTGACACACATGGAATTTCATTTTTTACAAACAATTTCGCAAATGTCTATAAACAAATTATTAAAAAATTCAAAATTTATGGGTGCCAGGACCTTCTTTATAAACTCCATATTTACATTGTCAAGTTTGAAACGATTCGGTACACTCGGTTCGGAGAAAAGTATCATAAACGAGAAACCTCTTTGACGCCACTTTCGCATCGCCTTAAGGGCCCAGAGGGCGCCGTCCTCGGTTCCGGGGCCGTGCTGACGACGCGTCGGCAGAGATACTCAGAAAAAGCTAGGCGGCCTCTCGGAGGTATCCCGTGATTGCAGGAGGCCAGGACTCGACGTGGCCGACGGTGGAGGGCAGCTTCGACGCCCATGCCGAGTACGCCGGCGACGACGCGGTTCCCGTGGGAAGGTGCTCTCACCTGGCGACCGCGGGGGTCCGTAACGCCCTCTCCGCCCTCATGTTGCGATACGGACTGGATACCTACGACCCCTCCCCTGCTATCACCCGACCCCCAGGTAAACACCCCCTGGACCCGAAGGCCCTTTTCCCGACCTCGGCTTTCGGTTCTTAATCCCGATCGACCGCCATCTCGACTTTGACTGTCCCTTAGGTCACGTACTCGGTACTCTCGCATTATTTGTATGTTGTCTGTTTGGATTTTGGTCCTTCTTTACTAAGGGCCAAGGTACCATTGTTTTTTCGCCAACGCTGCGCGATGCCCTTCCTTGGTGGTCCCATCCAAGGAGTGACCGCGCCCGACGTCGCTTAACTTCGGTGATCTTACATGAACTAAAACAAAATCAGTGATGTGACGAGTCGAATACTTTACCAACTCGAGTTACTTGGATTCGAAAGCGTTGCCAACTCGAGTTTGGATTCGAGTCTGCGTCTCAATGCCGCATATATTCGGCGCGATGAGTCGAGTCAATAACAAGTTCGTGAGTCAATCGACTCGATTAACGGCGACCCGAATCGAGGCGATGTAACGAGTCGAGTACTTCATCGAATTGAGTTACTCGAACATTGCCAAGTGGAGTCAACGCCGAATATATTCGGCGCGATGAGTCGAGTCAATAACAAGTTGCTGAGTAAATCGACGCGATTAACGGCGATGCGAATCAAAGCGATGTAACAAGTCGAGTACTTAATCGACTCGAGTTACTCAAACATTTCCCACTCGAAGCCGGATATATTCGGCGCGATGAGTCGAGTCAATTGCGAATTGGAAAGTAAAAAGACTCGATTAGCGACGACTCGAGTCGAAGCGATATAACGAATCGAGTAGTTCATCGACTCGAGTTACTCGAATATTACCTACTCAAGTCGACGTCTCAAAGCCGCATATATTCGGCGCGATGTGTTGAGTCAATGACAAATGGGAGAGTAAAACGACTCGATTAGCGACGACTCGAGTCGAAACGATATAACGAATCGAGTAGTTCATCGACTCGAATTACTCGAACGTTGCCAACTCGAATCAACGACGCAATACCGCATATATTTGGCGCGAGGAGTTGAATCAATTGCGAATTGGAAAGTAAAAAGACTCGATTAGCGGCGACTCGAGTCAAAGCGATATAACGAGTCGAGTACTTCATCGACTCGAGTTACTCGAACATTTTCTAACTCGAGTCAACATCTCAACCCCGCATATATTCGGCGCGATGGGTCGAATCAATTGCAAATTGGAAAGTAAAAAGACTCGATTAGCGACGACTCGAGTCAAAGCGATATAACGAGACAAGTACTTCATCGACTCGAGTTACTCGAATATTACCAACTTATGTCGACGTCTCAAAGCCGCATATATTCGGCGCGATGTGTCGAGTCAATGGCGAGTTAGAGAGTAAAACGATTCGAATGACGATTACTCGAATAAATAAATAAGGCGCGATTGGTGTGTCAGTGCGAGTAACTCGGTCTCACTTTTACTCTCGTAACTCGTTCTCACCCTTACCCTAGTAACTCGAATTCGTTTGTACCATAAACTCTAGTTACAATAAGAATTACTCGAGTTGACTAGAATACATGTTTGACTCGAGTTTAACGAGTTAAAATATTCGACTCGTCACGTCATTACGCGGAATGCCTTTTAGACAGCTTATTCCGCGTTGATTCCGCGTGCTTTCCGCATGTATGAAAACGAGGCATCCTTCCGGGAGGTTCAACGCGTGAGATGTCTCTTTAAACCGTGACTTTGAATTTATCGGTTGCATTATTTTGTTTCTATAACGATGCTCCGAGATGCCTATCCGATATGAAACGTTAAGACCGCTGGGGAAGACTGTGATCACTCGATAAATATGTGTAATATAGCTCTTTCAAGTATATCAACACATCATGGCAAAGGTGGAGAGACGTTGAAGAATTTATCTCAATGTTTCCCATCAAAAGCAGGCACTTTAAAGTACTATTTCGCGTTGTTTCGTTTCAAATGCCCAACGTGAGGACGCGCAAGTGTATCAGTATGAGTGTGTAATTACAATGTACGCCACTGTGGGGGGAATAATTCAAGTACGATGATATTAATACTAGAACTACCGGTGGATTTTTTGGACTGTGGTGGGCCATTTAACCCTTTAATTACGAAACGCCACTATACACTGATAAAAATGCCCATGTAAATGTACATACTCAATCATTGGTTCTTTTGATGCCAGGATAAATTGCAGAAAAATTACATTGTTCTTGTAATATCACATTCGGCATCTGTGTTACATTATAAAATATTATAATGTACATTGCATTAAACTCAAGTAAAAATGCACGAATACGATAAATATACCTTCGGTGTATTTATACATTTTCTAATTTGCAATTCTTCCATTTTATGTTTTTCTATGTGAAACTTAAGTTATGAAGTGTGTAAAAATGTATGCAAATTTCCAGCGATTTTTATCAGTGTAGTGGCTTCCGCATGATCGAATTTTTTTATGAACTGTCACTATAGTGGCCCCTTTTATTCCTATGCACTTATCTATATACTAACTGAATAGTTGATACCTATTTATTCCATACGGAGAGGACTTTGACGAATTAAAGGCACCCCAGCGCTCCTACACGTGGGCAGCGATACTAAATAAATAACAGGTGCGCCTGCGCAAAAGTTTTGAACCGTCAACCACGGCAATAACAATCCTTAAACCGTGAATTCGCGAAGGTAAATGTTTAAAGTGTAGAATTCAGAAGATACATAATTTACGTGTAAAATGATTCGTTGAGAATATCGTGAGAAAGCTTCGACTAAAACAAAACGGTTATCCTTTTTCTCGTAAGTATTCGAATATAAATGGCAATTATTTCCTTCCAGTAAATTAATTTGACCCCTCTTACAATATCTACAGTAGAATGGCGCGTTGTTTTGACGCATGCGCAAGTACTACGATATTAGTTGACGTGCCGCTAACCAGAGGCCTCTGTGATTGCTTCAAAACGTTCCACCATTTTGTAGGATATCAGCTATCCAGTTAGTATATAGATAAGTGTTTCCATGTATTGAAAGCGACAAATGAATATCGTATTCATATAAAATATTAACCCTCTGCGGCAGAGTTATTCGTACAGGTGGTACATTTTCAAGTCTGACCCCGGTGTAATTAAAAGGTTAAAACCAATCATTTTGACCGGACTTGGTAGTTCTAGTGTTAAGCGGACGTCGCGTTAGTGCACTATTGTTTCGACCAGCTTCGCCATTTGAGCCGCTTAGTGCACATATCGACTAACTCCACTTTTTGAAAAATCTTAAATTTAGGTGGGAAAGCACTTGGTATAGTCATAACTTTTTATATTTATAATATCTTTCCTGATTAATAGAGATTAACACCATTAAACGGCAACATTAATTTATTTCAGAAGCCATTTTGATTAACTCCATACTCTAATGTAAATCGTGGACGAATACCTGGCAGTATGGTATTATTGGATTATCTGTTGCGGCCGTACATCGACGCTTTTTTTTTTAAACAGCCGAAGATGCTTTCCCCCTTTCAACAATATGAGTAATAAAATCGCATCAGCAAACAGATAGAAAGAAGCGCAATGCAGACGGTAGTTAGTATAACGGTGATCTCTCACGCTGAATGTTACGGTATACTTCACCAATATTACACGGACTACATATTTTTTGGTCTTTTCAACCTTACTCCCTGATTGTTTTTAAAGAACTAAATATTATACCGTTACAATCAAGATGAATGAAACTAATAACAATGTGGATGTGGAAAGCAGTGACGATTCTTCAATACGATTTATCAGCAGAAAGTCTGGGGCAAGAAGACGTTTATCGTGTTTCTCGGATTCATCCGATTGCAACGGTACAAATTCCCCAACAAACACATCGATTGGGAGGAAAAGAAGTCGTAATCCTGATAAATGGGCACGAAATTTACAAAAGCATAACGGAACAAAATCTTTGGCATACAGGAATAGGGGAGGAAATTTAATACCTGCAAAAACATTTGTCGATATAAAATGCAGACGATTATTTTTTGGCTATTCTTTCTTATTAATTTTATATACCGTTAGATGAAAACTATAACTGTATTTATGTATTCTACATTATATATTTGAAGTTATATTATAATAGGAATTTTAAAAAAGAATCTACATTACTTCATCGCATTTCTCAACTTTTTGTTTTATGGAGTTAATCAATGTGTGTACTGAGCGGCTCATTTATCGGTTACCTTGATAGGAAGGATTCGTCCCCGAAACTCGGTCGATATCTAAGTTTTCTTCCGACACTACTTGGGCATAATCGTAACCAAATTGTTCCCTGGTTATATATCGATGCCGCCGAAAAGATCGCGGTAATTTTTTTGTTTATTAGGTGGTCCAACGAAACCTCCCTTCCGATGAGAAGTGTTTTCCTTTTCATCGCTAATTTTTGGTTTACGTTAAAACTCGTTATTTCGTCCCTCTGTGATCTCTCTGTCTCTCTCTCTCTCCCTCTTTTAAGGACTCATAGGCCCTTTGGATTCATCTTCAAGATAATTATTTATTGTGTAAGATTTTTACATAAGGCCCTAGCGTTTACCCTCTGTGAAAGTATTTACAGGATAAACTATGAATAATGTGTAAATAATTAAGGGTAAATAAAGGAGCTGACCTCAAATGTTTGAGTAGTTCCCAAGTCAGGATAAGCACTCAGGCTCTAAATGAGTTCACGACTCGCATGGCCGGAAATTTCCATCGATTAATACGGTGATCCAACTCAAATTACCTGGCACGTACAAATCTCAACAAGCTTAGCCATTGGCCGTTAAAATCCTCGGTAGTATAATGGTCAGTATCGCTGAAGAGCAGGGTTGGGTAAGTAAAATACCCTAGGTAATTTACGTAGTTCTTCACAGTAAATTACTGGGTATTTTACTTCACAAACTCCATACGTGATGTAAATTACACTAATATGGGACTTTATGTTTCCGCAGTTCCTCTTCCCGATACACTTAAAATTCAAACGTCGAAGCGTAGATCCTTTTTAACGGTTTGCTCCTACTTACCATCATTCTTTATTCCCACCCTTTTTTGTTTACTAAAATGTTTATTCCCTAGTGATGTATACTTGACTACTTTGAAAAAGTGAGGTTACAGTCCCGCCATCTTTGTCGTGGAATTTATTAGGTATTATTATGTAAAATACTTCCCTTGAGTATTTTACGTAAAAAAGTTCTAACGACGCGTCACTGCACAACCTTGGCCAAGGTTCCTGGTTCGATCCAACGTTTTCACTTATTTGGGACAAACGTGTAAACGCATTAAAAACTATCTTTAGTATAATCGAGCACACGATCGAAATTTAACAAATGTTTGGTTACGTATCCAGGACTGACCAAACATGCGCGTAGAGTTCTAAACGCGGTAAGTTCCGTCAGGAACGATGAGAAATTCCTGGTAACTTAACGGTCATTTCTACAAAGCTTTTCTTTTTTCGAGAAATTATGAGAATTTAAATATTTACAACGGAGTGAACGAGCGGTTCCGATTAGTTGCAGAGAAACACGGGGGGGATTTCCGTTGTACGTTTTTTACGGCCAATCAAAACCTTTTATTTGTTTTATCGAACTACGCCGTCGAATTAATGAAATATCGGCCCTGTTCAAAGTCAAATCACGTGAAATTTCCGTGGAGTTATACGTAAAT
The DNA here is from genome assembly GCF_000612105.2 of Orussus abietinus. Taxonomy (NCBI): domain Eukaryota; kingdom Metazoa; phylum Arthropoda; class Insecta; order Hymenoptera; family Orussidae; genus Orussus; species Orussus abietinus. Next base: position 6,202 of record NW_019394570.1, on the reverse strand, counting down.
ATTATAGCTCGAAGTAAATAACACTCTCTGATTAATATTCTTTAACAATATTTATTACTCTTTAGCTTGAACTTCGAAGTGCATTGAAAAGAAATGTTACGTAAATGAAGGAACCTCAAGTGTGTAAATAAAAAGAAAGTGAATGTTCTCATAAATTCTCGATATTCTCGGTAACTTACGGTATGTTTCACGGTTATCTTCGATATTTATTACCGAGAATTTTCGAACTCTGCGCGCGTCGTTTCGCGCCGGAGAGTTTAAACGGCGACGAGGCTCCGCCGTTCCCGCGCCAGGTGGCGCGTCGAGTGTGCCAACCTCGGAAGGCGCGCGATTTGAATCGGGCTCGGTCGTTCGGTTTTGGCGGGACCGTGAATCGGCATACCCGGCGCGTGTTGACATTTTAGGTTAACTCTTGATCCGCGCGTGCTCGTGCCCATTATACACAACCGTTTGTTGTTTTAGATTGAAGAAACGGAGGTACGAGCAAGGGAGTGAGGTTAGGACGTGAACCGTCTATCGGCATCACGTTACGGGTCGAAGGGCGCGCGTAGGCCCGAGGAAGAGAGCCCCGACACTCCGTGGCGAGCTTAAAGTCGAATGACCGCAAACAAGAGCTGGAACTTTGAGGTACTTGAGAAGGAAAGCTCGAGGTGTGTCTCCGAGTCGCCACGGAAGAACGCCGACCCTGCGCCGGACCTAGACACCTGATAAATCCAGATTAATAACCTTCGCTCCGTTCAGTTTTGTTAGTTTGTCAATCGCGTGCACCTTCAGATGTATCCAATAAAATGCGTGAGCGTTCGGTAAAACGATCACCCACGATATAACAAGGCCGAACAAGGTTGGTTTGCGGTGTATGGGAGACCTAACCTCACCCTCGCCGGAGACGATGGAGTCACCACGCTGGAGCCGCGTCGACGTCGCCCTCGACGGGTCGGCTTCCAAGGCGACGGATCTCTTTGCGAGGACCCTTAGCGATGCCTTCGACCAGTACCGAGGTAAGTATCTCACCTGGGACTCTATTCTTAAGTTCATACGATGAACGTTAGCATGCGAAGTTAACATTAACATGACGTGACTTCGCAACAGTAAGAAATTTTTCATGCGAGTCTATTCGTATGCGATAATCATTCCTATGAACTCGAGGATCCCTTAGGTGAGGTCGATACCTTCGATCGGAGCAACGTTTTCTCGAAGACAGGTATATTAATTCGAAGACGTCTTGCGGAGCTTACGGTTTGATTAAAGTCTACGTTCAGCTCATGTTGCATTGTCTGTCGATTATAGAAATTGACGATGCAAGGAAGGTTGCGTCGTTAAATTTGTTTGAAATTTTATCCATCGTTTGATTATGTATGTTATTAAATATTGAGTTGAGTGGAAAGTTGGCGCGTTTGGTGAACCACCTCTGTGTCCTGCTGTGTACAAACTTTCCGATTAGTCTTATTATTGGGTTGCGATTGAGTAAAGATCAGATAATATTCTCCAGAAAATGGGCTTAACCTACAAAGGGTCATTGGGATCGGTTTGCGAAAGTATGATGTTTATGTCATGTTTTAAAAGAGCATTAACGTTCTAATATGAGGAAAATGGTGGAGGAGACTCGTTTAATGTTTGGATAGATTGTTATTTATTAAATTCAAGTGATTTTTTTTTTATTGCAGATGTTTGGAAAAGTTACTTAGCTTTGTTAAAGAGATATGAAGATCTACAAATGAAATTTTCAGTAGTGGAGTCTCAGCTGAATGAATTGACACGGTCAAAACACAAGTAAGCTCGTAAATACCCTATGGTCTTTGTATGTATTTTTCCTACCACGTACTTTTCAGATTCATGGGTGAGAACGATTTGAAAAAGAATGCCTGTCCAGCTTGTGCACACGTTCCGGTGGATTCTCTTGCGAGAATGGGTGGGAATATGAAAGAGGAAATAGCGTCAAAATCTGACAAATTTGACGATGTTATGACAGAGTTGAATTGTTCCAATATTCCGCAATGGCACAATCTGCCAATCGAGAAGGTGGGATCTCACATTCCGAGCAGTCCTATCCTTTGTAATCCGCTTAAAAGAAGAAAAAGTGGCCTGTCTGGTGAAACTAAGTCACTAGATGGCGATAACGAGAATGTACCAAAAGAAGAGCTTGATTCTTCCACTGCGGGCTCCTTTTCATCTGCAAGTAAATCTGCACAAGCATCGACTGTCTTGAAAGCCGTTGAAAACACTTTGTTATCTTTAAGAACAAAACGGTCACCTAAAGAGCAAAGCTGTAATACTTCTACCAAACTAAGCTTTAGCAAATACCATTGCATTAGTGATATGGTGCTCACAGGGAAAAAGAGACTAAAACAAAGTAAACTTATATTTCAACCCATGGAGCCAAAAACAGATCTCAGTCTTCCTGACGTTTCGCATAGAGATTCGTCCATGAAGGATAAGAATAAGTATGTTCACGAGATTACATTAGATGGTACCCAAGATATCTGTGATAAAACTAGTGCAAAGAAACAACCGGAAACCATGTTTTGCCCCGGGAGTGACAACGAAGCAACCTGTGATGACATTGTGGATGTAAGTTTAATCACTACGGCGCTACCCTCCAGAACAAAACATAAATTGATGTTGAAAACCAACGCGACGCGGAAGCGGATTGATAGCAATGATTCTGTATCGGATAAGAATTTATTTGATGATAATACTATTGGGACAAACTTTAAGCCTAATGCCGAATCGACACAATTGAAATCAGTATTCGCTACTAATTCCGTACGTCAGGAGAAACCGTTTCGACTATATTCTGATACCAGTAAAAAAAAGAAAAGTCGTTTAAACAACGACCCCTTCAAGATTTCAAACCTTGTATCGGAGGAAGTGCCAAGTAAATTTGACAATTGTACAGATACGAAGATGCCTTTTGATAAGGTGCTACAGGAATCAAATAACCGTGCTTCAGTGAGGAGGGATCTGAACGATAGTTTCAACATGTGAGTGGTCATTTGTATGCAATCTGTATCCGTTAGGTTGTAACAAATATTTAATTCTGTTTTCACTGGATGCAAAAGTTTCACATCATTTATACTTTTGCATTCGCTTTCGCTGTATGCAAAAGTTTCAGATAATTTGTACTCTTGCATTCGCTTTCGCTGTATGCAAAAGTTTTACATAATTTGTACTCTTGCATTTGCTTTCGCTGTATGCAAAAGTTTTACATCATTTCTACTTTTGCATTTGCTTTCGCTGTATACAAAAATCTGACATAATTTATACTTTTGCATTCGGAATAGGATTTTTCTTTCGCTTTCATTCTTGCTTCTGGTAAAGTTACTTCCGTTACAACCCTAGCATCCGTTAACATGAACACAAACTGTTACGTTTCTCTCTGTGTCATCTTGCGTTACAGTATGGGTATATATTTTCTTCTAGAATTCCTGAGAAAATCTCAAAGATTCCATACGCCCACAAAAGTAAGCCAGTTAGGAACAAAGCTGAGAGAGCGAAATTAGCCGGAAACTCTTGCTGGGAGTGTGAAAAGGTAAGCAGATTTTCTTTGCACAATAAATTGACTTCGCTTAATCTTAGATGTAAAGAAACTTCAATAAACTCTGTATACTTTCCTGCTGCTAAAAGGCCTGAATCGTAAGTAGACTTTTAAGGTATGTTAAAAATAACTTCCAGACAAGCCGTTGTACTTTGTATATTATGCATATACTTCTGGAGCCAAACGAATTTCACGTACTTTCGTTACATACGAATCATCTCCATGTTATTTATTTTGTTTTTAGTACTACAACGACATGGGGCTTGATCCAGATGAACTGCAAGCACGTAAAAATCAGTGTTCTCGCCACAGGGAGAAATTCCAGGAACGGTGCAACACTCCAACGGGTATTATACTTTTCACTTTTACAATCATATACTGAGCGAAATATTTACTTTTTAGGCGAAATCAATTGCTGGCGACGATCGAAATGTTTGTTAAGGTGAAGTGAAACCCCTCTCATATCAATCCGAATGAGACACTTTATTTTAAGAGTATTGAACGAACAGTCTGCAACTTTGATAAATGACTCGTGAACAATTAAGAATTGTCCTGACACTTTCAAAATTCAGGATTTTCTAAAGATAATTTGTTGACTTAGCATACACCAGAACCAAAATGACGTCGGCTCTCATATTTCTATCGATATCCAATTATTGAAGGCTCTAAAATTGAGAAACGAAAGTGTTGGGACAATTGTACGACAATTTGGAACACTCTGGTAATCGAGAAATTCGCATTTGAATGGGATAAAGTCAAAAAAAGTGTCTTATGCGCTGCTATGCTAAAACGATGGTAATACGAGGTCTCGGAGTGAAAATTTAGTTAACACGAAAATCACAGATGGCGCCGGGTGGCTTTGTACAGTCAATTAGGGCATAAAAAACCATGAATCCAGAGGATTTCTGGAGTTTTACCTCGATTTCTTTATAATTATTGTACGAAAACTACAGATAGGGTATGTCATTTACCACAATACTCAATATAATTCGACATAGCTGTCAATATAAAAACGAACGACGACAATGTAGGTATTTAGAAGAATACTTTTTACCGACGTCGATCAGGTATCTCGACGTGTTTATCTTCACCTTAAGAGGATATGAAAGGCGCTATGTAATTTAATCGACGTCGATAAAGTATAATTCATCTATACCATTTTTGGGGCCAATGCCGTTTCGAATACTCAAGTGGAATACATAAGCTGGCGCGTCCCATTACCGACATGTATATTCATGTTGGTCTTTTACAGTCTACGTTGAGAATTATACGAATTGAAGGGTTCTATATGTCATTTCGGTAAAGTAATGATAAAATGATGTATGTAAAACTGCCGAAATCCTATGAATTCATGACTGTTTATATTTTGAGGAACCAGCGCCGCCATCTGTGACGTTTAGCTGCAACTAAATGTTCGCTCTAAAAACACGTGTTAGCCGCAAGACAAGCAAGCATTCTCTTGCAATCGTTGGTGAAAGTATTTTCCTTATTTTCTCATCTGACTCTGTAATATTCCATTTCTACGGTATTTTAAATTGTTCGAGCTAGGTCTTGAAACTCTTCATTTTCGATTCTAAGCTTCCAAGACGCGCATAACATCGAAAACGTGCCCGGACTACGCCATGTTGGTTGTAGTCCATAAGTAAATAAATTTTGGATGTAAAATGAAATTTCATGTGTTTCAGAACCTACGTTAGGTCCTCCATATTCCCGTGGTAAAATTTGAAACTAATCGATACCCCTCAATTCGGGAAATACTTTCTCAAACGATTTAACTTCTCAGATATATATAGGCTGACTCTTTCATATCTTCTTAAGAATTTGAATATTGTCTTTATTTTACCTTAATTTCATCCAATCTTATTTCGCGGATAGCAGCCACTAGAGCCATCTATTCGGCCCGAATTTCATTATAGAAAGTTGTAGAATTAAAATTATAGAATCATTATATTTCATTCTCAGAATTTCTTTCTAGAAAGTGATTTTTTCGCTCAGTATGTGAGTAAAGCGTTCCCAATGAGCGGCAAACTTACGTACTTGTTAAGTCTCCCTCGTTATTAATTAGTTAACAAATAAAGTTAATAAATTAAGTTAACTTCCTAATAACCTGATTTTGATTTTCCAGATTTTTGGAATCCGGTGTTCTCGGACACTTTGCAGTCAACTTTCCAGAATTGACTCGGCCAAGGCGGCCTCGTCGGCTTTCTGGAAACAATTCTGCGAGCAATCTGTAAATACTTCGGCTCCGCTGTAAACGTGAAACGTGCTCGACGTCCTCGATGAATAATAATTCCGTGGCAGCCTAATTGAACGCTGTCGCAAGCTGTAATTCAAGGGGAAAATTGCTCGGCGAGAATAAATGGAGTATAAACAGAGATGAGTTGGGAGATTGCTCACGGGCAGGGTCGTGTGATTGCATCGTGTGCTGCCCTCTGATTTCGTACGTTAGCTTTCACCGTTTTTTGCCCCCAAGGGAGGCGCAACGAATTTCTGGTAGGGGCTCGCGCAATCGCGACGGCTGTGCTATCTACCAGTTGCCGTTGGCGGCTCACGTATTCGCGATGGTAATATCATGCGGCAGTTGACGGTGGTGGCTTACCATTATGGCAATCTCCTAACTCATCTCTGCCAAATCAGAGATGAGTTGAGAGATTCACGGGAAGGATC